>NC_056729.1:245911230-245913730 GCF_019279795.1 Protopterus annectens | reverse complement strand
CCACCATTTAGTCTTTGAACATACCTGCCCTTGCTTGTGTAATGGTCAGAAGCCCTAATGCTCTATATAATTTTTGAGTAGTCCCAGCAAGGACTACCCTCTGTCTGTGTGTAAAATAGACTTACCCGCGCCGGACACTGCCTCCACTCCTTGACAACCATTGCGCTGGGGTTGCAGCTTACATACATACTATGGTGTGTGGTGGCTGTGCAGCTGATTTGTGTTCTAATGCTCTTTTCGGACATTATCATATTATTTCATTGCTTTACAACTTCTGTGCACACATCCGGGTCTGCTGTTCTTTCTACGTCGTGCCATTTATGTCATTTTTACATTTTGTGCATATTTTCTTTGGACATTCTCGGTGCCTTTCCACATTGGCATATTGCACCTATATGATACCTGACTTTGACAGCCTTCCGTTACTCCTCCGGTATGTTTGGGTAAATGTAAACCGTTTTTGGTTTACATTGCCGTGTCTTACGCTACGCCTGCGCCACTTCGTGGATCGCTATTTGCCCTCATTTGCATGGTGCAATACCGCACACAGTGTGTTTTGCATACCTACGCCGGGGGCGGGGACGGTCCGGCGCACGCCGGTAGTGCACGTGGAATTCATTCATACCTGAATCGCTAAGCAGCCATATTTGGCGTTATAACGCCGACGCTATGCTGGCGCCTGGCGCACGGTTCATGAATCCCGGGGACTATGTTTATCTGTACCCTAATAAAGCTGGTCTAATGTTAAGTGCTTGGTTCAGACCTGGTTCAACATGTGACCTAAGATTAAAAATCCATTTCAATTCATGAAGTTCGAGGGACCCAATATTATTTCCTTCTCTCAAGTTGTTATGCACCATTTGAATAACCCTAAACTTAAAATGGTGCTTAGGAAACTGGTGGCAATGTTTAGCCAACGCATTATTAAGATTCTCCTTCCTTATATCATAGACGTGATTATACATACGGTCCCTCAGCCTCCTTGACGTCATCCCTACATAGTAGGCATCACATAACTCACAAGTAGCTAGATAGATCACATTTTTTGAGTCACATGTCGCATAAAAGGTCGGTGTAAATGTTAAAACCAGACCTGGTACTACAAATGATTGATTTTTAGATATAAACCTGCACATGTTACATTTAGTGCAAGAATAAGTTCCCTTCTTATATAATGCTCTAATATCCACCTTGGAGACATCCATCCTGTCATTACATAATAGTCTTTTAAGGTTCAAGCTGTTACTAAACCTAAACGTGGGTTTATTACCCACTATCTGTGCTATAATAGGATCAAGTAAAAGAATTTTCCAATTATTCTTAATAATATTGGTAACATGGTGTATGGCATTAGTATACTTGATGTTAAAGACTTGACATGCATCTTTGTGGTTTGTATTTTTTGAGCAACCACTTCGTTTGCTGTTTGTGGGGGTCTCTAGTATTGATGATATTATATCATTAACTAAGCCAGATGGATAGCCTCTATTAGCAAAACAAGTCCTTTGATATTCAATCTGGTTATGTAGATCATCTTCTTTATCACATAAGCGAGCTGTTCTAATTATCTGTCCCTTAACCACATTACGAAATATGTATCGAGGATGCATGCTATCAAAATGGAGGATAGCATTCCTCCAGCAAGGCATTCTATATATGGTTGTAGTAATGTTATTCATATCATCCTTATTTATAGTGATATCCAAAAAACTAATGCTAGTACATGACTGCTCAATATATATTGAGATATATATTATATATATATATATATATTTTTATATATATATATATATATATATATATATATATGTGTGTGTGTGTGTGTGTGTGTGTGTGTGTGTGTGTGTGTGTGTGTGTGTGTGTGTGTGTATGTGTCTGTAGACCAATACATACCCTGCACATACGCAGTTACACATGCGTAATGGTGTTTATATATGCTTCACCTGCATACTAGTGCCTTATTCATTATGACACTGACACTTCACTCCAGTTATCTTGTAATCGATATTTAGCAGGTTATACAGCGGACAGATGTCGCAATATGTTCATGTACAGATTACCGATGGTAATTGGAATGTGATACAGTGTGATTCGGTACGAGAATGTCTGTTCGTTAGGGGGTTGCTATAACGAATACACTATTGCTGTGCTGCTCCATATGCATATATATCCATATACCCATGGCTCCTGGTTCCCCAAACACACACCCCAACGTCTCCCTAACACTGCTGTCATCCATTCTCCTGTCGGATTCGCGGTGTATCGACACCACTACACACTGGCCACTCCCTACTCCTATAGAGCCATCCCATTGGTTTACTCACTCCACGTATCCTCAGAACTCCCATACGTTTAGTCCACAAACGTTGGTGACGTGAGTGACCAAAGGAATACTATTCACAATTATTGAGTTGCTCCACATGGAACACACATGTGTTTATGGCAAGATTAGACTCTATACTTCATTACATTCTTACTCCCGTTAACATGACACTATAAT
>NC_056729.1:245873730-245906230 GCF_019279795.1 Protopterus annectens | reverse complement strand
TGTGGATGCCAATGACTCCCACTCTTTTGGCTTTATGAAAATGAGGGAGGGTTATACATGCATGGGATACTTAGTTTGCAAGCCTGAGACTGCCTAGGGTGAGACTGCCTACTAGATGTGGGTAGGGGGCACTATGTGCAGATATGGCTGGCCCAAGCTATCAGCCCAAGTATAGGTGGTTTTGGTTTATGTTCAGCAAGGGGGGGTGTGCTGTGGAGGAGATGATGGGTATTCAATTATGTATCCAGGTGTGTAGGGGTTGGATGGCTCAGTTCAGGCCAGATCATCATGTTGGTATGAGCCGGTACCATTTCTGTACATGTGTATCGCACATTTTAATGTTCATATGTTTGTGGGATTGTGTTCTGCAGTATGGCCTGTCAGGGTGTATTAGGGATGTAGATGTATGTTCTTTGGTTTCTTTTTTGATTCACCCACTGCTCCCTCATACACCTCCAGTTCACCTATTGTACATCCGACCCAGTCTCCCCTTGGTGAATTATTACATTACCCGTCACCCCCCGAAAATCCACATACATACCATCCATCCCTTCTCTGGTTGCTGGCCCATGGCACAGACAGCAGTACACATTGCATACTCTACGTATCTCTGGTATCAATATGGTTGTGAGGACAACCCTAGCATATTTGGTCTTACACATGCTGTACTTCACACATAGGTACAGGCAAATACTTATCTTTCATGGCATGGTAGGTTGACCCGGGTAATACCCATTCATTTTTGGGTCGTCCAGACAAGGACGACTCGGACCATGAATGGCCAGATATTAGGCGAATGTTCTAACCATTGGGCTAGGCTTAGCAAAGGTCAGCGGCGTGCAAACACGCTGCGTTTCACTTCCACTTGGTATAAAAATCAACACTACAATGAAATACGGACACAGGGTTTTAAATGTAATAGCTCTAGGGATGGGGGCTGAATATTCAGCTACGTGCTTGTGTGTTTACTCCTGTGA
This sequence comes from Protopterus annectens, assembly GCF_019279795.1. Taxonomy (NCBI): domain Eukaryota; kingdom Metazoa; phylum Chordata; order Ceratodontiformes; family Protopteridae; genus Protopterus; species Protopterus annectens. The sequence continues at coordinate 245,905,253 of NC_056729.1, read as the reverse complement.
TTTTATTATGATGTTCACGGAACTCTCTTATATGCTTTGCATACATTTCAGTATCCACGGACACTGACAGGATTGATTGGTATTAGAAGCAGGCTGTACTAGTCAGCATTTTAGGTTGCACGACTGTAGCCGACATGTTCACGCCTCCTTGCAGCACTTAAACATGCCCCCTGCACTTGCGCACATTTCTTGTGCATGTGGACGGTGTGGCAGCGTGCCTTTATTAATATGCATATGGTGCTGCTGCACCATCTCTACGTCACATGGTCCGCACAAGGCTAACGCGGTCCTTGCGCTGAGCTTCATGAATCTGGGGAGAGATTTGTAACACAGCCCTGAATGCAGCACTTAACCTGAAAACTGGACTATACTAGCTTAGAAAGGTGGGAAACTAGTATATTTTTTGTTTGTTTTTCAGAAAATAAAGCAGATACAATCAAAAAAACCTCTTTAAATGCACAGAAAAGAATACTTATTGTTATATATCTCAGATCAGAGTTGTAGTCAATGCCACTAGCAATAAAGTAGGATGAAACACAAATACAGTAAAAGCAGATGAATAGAATGCAATTTTTTATATATATAAAACAAAAGAAAATGAACAACTGATTTAAACAAGTTACCCAATTAACCAGAAAAAAGCTCAAACTGAGCCCTGTTCCAGCAGTCTTCAATCAGACAAGTTCTAACTGCACACTCCTGCTGCTAGGGGCAGGGGAACCTTCTCCAAAAAAAGATGGCCTGGGTCAGTGCTCAAGTTACACAAACAAAGCTAGATTCAGCAGGCCTAAATCTGGTCTATGCTGCAGCAACAAGGCGCACCAATTTCAGAAAGAAACAGTTCAAATAAGCAGGCACAGTAAGCCTGTGACCAGAAATTCCCAGCTCAGAAGGGCAAAATCCAGCCTTCCACAAGAGTGCAGACCACACTGTCTTAATGTAAAAAAACTGGCCCAAAGCCCAAGTGTTTAAACCAGAACTAATACACTTTAGAACAGACACTAAGCCTTCAATCAGCAACTCCCAACTCAGAAGGATGTAAACTTCCTGTCCTGCTACAACAGTGCAGACCACAAGCCTTCCTAATGTGAAACAACTGGTCTAAAGCCCAAGTTCATAATCCAAAGGCTTAGAATAACAGTTACAATTTAATCAGCTACCAACAAGCAGTAATAAATGCAGCAGAATAAATGCTATTAAGTACTTTTAAGAACAGGCAGCGAGAGCAAAATAAGTAATAAAGTAGGAAGAAACACAAACACGGTAAGCAGATGAATAAAGTGCAACATTTTTTTTTCTCTCCGTATTAGAATGAGCTAAACACACTAGACTGGGAGGAGTGTCACAGATAAAATATACAGTAGTGGCGGGCAATTGCAAAGCCACCAAGTATAAAAAGAAAACACCAATAGGGAGGGGTGGGGGAAAAATCAACTCAGAAAAATAACTCTTTCAACACATATCAGAAGCCAGCAAATATGATCTAAATAAATCAAGCAAAAGCAATTCGAATACTGTAGAACTTTTGAAAGAAGTGCCAAAAAATATACTTAGTTTATATTTTGAGTTGTTTCTGTAGCACTCTCAGTCAGAACTCAATTAGATTCAAGCAATGAATGCAGAGGTAACAGACAGGAAATCTTAATTATACTAGCACGCATTGAGAAAATCAGATAAAACACACAAGTTGTTTGGCCAGTATTTAATAGAGCAGGATTAAGGATGGGAGGAAAATAGCACTTTCCACTCAGAAAGTGCCAAAAAATATACTTATCAGTTTATATTTTGAGTTGTTTCTGTAGCACTCTCAGTCAGAACTCAATTAGATTCAAGCAATGAATGCAGAGGTAACAGACAGGGAATCTTAATTATGCTAGCACGCATTGAGAAAATCAGATAAAACACACAAGTTGTTTGGCCAGTATTTAATAGAGCAGGATTAAGGATGGGAGAAAAATAGCACTTTCCACTCAGAAAAATAACACTTTCAACACAGATCAGAAGCCAGCAAATATAATCTAAATCAATCAAGCAAAAGCAATTAGAATACTGTAGAACTTTGGAAAGAAGTGCCAAAAAACATGCTTATCAATTTATATTTTGAGTTGTTTCTGTAGCACTCTCAGTCAGAACTAAATTAGATTCAAGCAATGAATGCAGAGGTAACAAACAGAAGCCAGCAAATATGATCTAAAGAATATTATAGAACTTTGGAAATAAGTGCCAAAAAATATATGTATCAATTTATATTTTGAGTTGTTTCAGTAGCACTCTCAGTCAGAACTCAATTAGATTCAAGCAATGAATGCAGAGGTAACAAACAGGGAATCTTAATTGTACTAGCAAGCCTTGAGACAATCAGATAAAATACCCAAGTTGCTTGGCCAGTATTTAATAGAGCAGGATTAAGGGTGGGGGGAAATAGCACTTTCCACTCAGAAAAATAACACTTTCAAAACAGATCAGAAGCCAGCAAATATGATCTAAATCAATCAAGCAAAAGCAATTAGAATACTGTAGAACTTTGGAAAGAAATGCCAAAAAATATACGTATCAGTTTATATTTTGAGTTGTTTCTGTAGCACTCTCAGTCAGAACTCAATTAGATATAGTCAGTGGAGGCAGATTTTAGAGAAAAGGAGTTTACTGAGATAGCGATTCATGCTTAGCTAAGGAGTTATTACTAGTTCTTTGCCTCAAATCCCTCAAATGTTCCCACATTTTCTCCATTAAACTACAGTAAGTCTTACCTACATACAATTTTTGTCATATTACACATTGTGTTGAGTAGACTAAGTTCCTCATTTTACATGTAGGGAAGGCTTTAAACTCATATTGTTTGTGTTTAAATGGATGCATAAAATTGTTATCAGAATCTACCAAATAAAAAAATTACACTTGTTGCATGGATGTGTACCAACAACTGCAGAAATACAGTTGTCCCTTATATAATTATTATAACACAATAATCATTTAACTTTTTTAATTCTAAATACATAATTAGGAGTCATCCCTATTACATTGTTAATCTGTGGATGTGATGTCAAAATATGCCAATTATTTCTAATCACTTCACATACCAACTTAATATTAGTTGAATATGATAGATTTATAGTAGGTGGAACACATAGCCCTCCAGAACACATAGCCGTCCAGAACTCACACCAGCACTGCCTTCACATAAAAACAGAGACCACACACTCACCTTCACGGAGGCTCTCAATAAAAACCTACACAAACAGCAGAGACCTCCAAGGCAGAAACACACTCTACCACCACAACATAACACTAATCATGAAACACATAACTCTCTAAACAGTGCGCAGAAGCCCATAAGGCAAAACAGCATTCCCAACACACTAGTCAGAGGTGACTCGATAGTGAGGCACACTGATGTCCCACTCACTAGGTTGAATAAGGAGAAAGTAACAGTCTGATGCCTGTCAGATGCCAAGATCCAACATGTAACACACGCACTCAGGTCCTTCAACAACAGGTACAAATATGACTCTGCCATTGTACATGTGGGTGTGAATGACCTGAGACGTACCTCCCTGGACTACATGAAAAGAGACATGGAGGAGCTCTTGGATTATGTAGCCCTGTCGGGTATGACCCTAGCCCTGAGCAGCCTCCTACCATAACATAGAATGATACTACAGTAAAGCAGAAAATTATTGATTTCAACAACTGGCTAGGTTTCTGGTGACATTCTAAGAGGATCCAGTATCTGTCTGCCTGGGATGACATGATTGACACACCTAGATGCTTTGTCAGAGATGGCCTGCATCTGTCACCCCTGGGCTTCCAGATACTGGCCAAGGCTCTTGCCACCCCTATTGCGTCTTTTTAGGCAGTGTTCCAAACACCAAATTACCACTATAACAGCTACAAACAAATGCAATCTGAGGGTCATGCTGCTCAATGCTAGAAGTCTAAATCTCAAAATGCACTCACTCAAAGCACTCCTTAACATGGAGAACATCGACATTTGTGCTGTAATAGAGACCTGGTTCAAGGCAGCAGATAGCACCCCTGCACTACCAAGCTATAACTCATTCTATACCTTTTGGTCCCAGAACTTGGACCGAAGTTACAAAGGCAGTGGTGTTTCCATATTCATAAAGGATGTGCACACCTCCCGACTGGTAGCCCAGCATGACATCATCAGAGATACTTCAGGTGCAGCTAACATTGGGTAAGACAGCGATTCAGGTCGTAGCCTGCTATAGGTCCCCAGCCATGACCCAAGACTCACACTCCATGTTCCTAAGCACCCTGGGGAATATTAGGGTCCAACCTAACAGTCTTCAACTACCCCTCCATTAACTAATCATGTACCAATACACTTGCCCAATGTTTCCCGGAATTCATTAATTCCAATGCCCTGGACCAGCTCATTCTTACCCCCACTAGAGGTAGCAACATCCTTGACCTGGTCATTATGAACATGGGTGACTGTTGCTCTGTATCAGTAGTCAACTCCTCCCTAGTTAGATCTGACCACAAACTAATCACCTTGGAAATCCACATCCCACGCAAAGGTAACCACCATGAAAAACATCTCCAAAGCTAACTTTGGGCTCCTAAAAACAGAGGTGGCTTACTTCACGGCACCTATGCAATTGCAGAACAGCTGCATGACTGCTGAATCATACATTAATGCCCTGTACGAACACGTACACAAATGCATGGTTCTCACCATACCCAATAGAACTAAGATGCTCTCCTCCAAAAAAGGAAGCCAATCTGGTGGCCCCTGTCATAAACAAACTCAACAACAGAAGGAGGAAACTGATGTGGAATAAGGTGAAGCCCCAAGAGTGGAAAAACTCCCTTATCAGCCTCAACAAAAAGTTGAGATCCCTCATCAAATCCTCTAAAGCTAGCTATGAAAACAGAATTGCAGCAGATAGTGAAGACAACCACAAGGCCTTCTATAGTTATGTAAAGAATTTCCACGGCAATACTCAGATTTGTCAGAGCTGTTGCACAATGACACCTCCTATACCGAGCCAACATATATTGCCAATATACTGGCCGACAGATTCAGTACCAACTTTACCCCTCTCTCCCCCAACAAAGGACCAATCACAGTATCAGTAGATTGCCAGAAACCCAGTATTACTGCTGCACAGGTTAAAACAGCACTGTCCAAGGCCAAGAATACAGCTTCTATGGGACCTGACAATATCCCTGCTGTGTTCTACATGAACTACAGAGAGAACTGGCACCTCTCCTGTGTGCCCTGTTCATTCACAGCCTCACCTCAGGCTTTGTCACTACCGAATGGCACACTGCTACAGTCATCCCTCTCCACAAAGGAGGAACGACTACAGATCCTGGGAACTATCACCCATTAACCTGACAAGTCTGATATGCAAAGCTATGGAACACATCCTCGTGGGCCTAATAAACAAAGATATAGGTAACCTCCAATCTCTGGATCCCACACAGTTTGGTTTTGTGAAGGGTAGATCATGCCTGCTCAACCTGGTTGACTTCTTTGAGTCGGTCACCAGAGCTGTGGATGAAGGCAAGATAGTTCATACAGCCTACCTTGATCTGGCCAAGGCCTTTGATATCATTCCCCACTCAGGAGTCATAGAAAAACTCACTAAGCTAGGCATCAACCTCTCTATCACTAGGTGGGTTGCAAACTGGCTCACAAATAGAGCACGCAGTGTGAAAGTAGTTGACTCCAAGTCAGACTGTCGACCAGTCATGAGTGGAGTCCCACAGGGTTCGGTCCTGGGTCCTCTCCTGTTTGGTATCTACTTCTCTGAAGTCCAGGCCAACACGAAGGACTCTGGCTGACAAAGTTTGCAGACGATTGCAAGTTGGGAGGCATAATTAACTCCAGAAGTGAGGTTGACATCCTACAGAAAGGCATCACTGAGACCAATGACTGATGTCAGAACCATGGCCTTAAGCTCAATGACAAAAAATGTGTCGTCATCCCCTTTGGGAAAAACCTGGTTCACACGAATTACCTCATCGATGGTAGTCCACTGAACACAGAAGGCATCATAACAGATATGGGAACACAGGTTGACAGCAACCTCTCTTTTGACCACCACATTACCACTGTGGTCAGAAGTCCTTCTATGTGGCACATCTCATTACTAAGGGTTTTGCATCCAGGAAGAAAGAGGTCACTGTCTCCCTCTACTCTTCCCTCATTAGGCCAATCACTGAGTGCAATGCACCATTTGGCATGTACCTCACTAGACACCTACAACAACTGGAGAGGCCGCAAAAATACCTCACAAAGAGGATCTTAGGCCTTAAACACTTGTCCTATATGGAGAGACTCAAAAAACTCCAACTATTTTCGGTCTCATATTGCCTACTTAGAGGTGAGCTTTGCTTGACTTACAAAGCCATGTCTGACCCAGCTCTGTTAGAAATGCTACATCTAAAGAAATCCCAGTTCCTCCACACTACATGCTGCAGAGACCTCAACCTAATTACCACAAGCAACAGAACAAGCTGGAGGGACAGGTTCGTAACCCAGAGACTGCCCATGCTATATAGACTTCCCATACATGTCAAGTGGAGCACCTCACTGGCCGTCTTCAAGAGGAATCTTGATGAGTGGATGAGAAATAGAAAATTCACCCCGGGGATCACTCCAGTGGCTCTACTTGACAGAGGCACTGGGAACTAAGGTCGGGTGGCACGATGCCAGGGCACTTCTATGGGCTAGGTAAAGGCTCCAGGGCCATTAGCTTAGTACACACCTATGAACCTGTTAGCATCCTGCTGTATACTAGAAAAATAAGGGGCAGCTCTATTGCTGCGTACGGCCATTACTTAATGTATCCATTGTTCTATATCTTTATTCTTATATACTCTAACCAAAAGTTCTTCTTTCACTTTTTCTCAAAAAACGTTTTATTGAGCTTTACAATTTAAACAAAAGTAAATAAAAACAAGTAAAGTTGATGCATAGAAACATAATGAAAAACATTGTAATTCTGTTGTATAACCAGAAAGAATCAGAACACTGTAAGTTTTAGACAACAATTAGGGTAAATACATATAGAGAAGTGATAAAAGTATAAAGACTGCAAGGTGTAACAATTGTGATATTTATAGATGAGAGAAATACAAAAGTGAGTATCTATGCTATTGCTGCCATGTAAAAGTCTATACGACAATTTAACTAAACTGACAAAGTATAAGGGGGAGGGAAAGAAGGGAAACTAAAACAGAGGGATAAAATCTATACTAATCTACGTACACTATTCACATATAGATGTCACTCAGTAGTGTGGATTTCTTGGAAATTGAAACAATTGGAGGAAGAAACAATTGGAGGAAGGGGGTTAGCGTGAGGAATTAAAATAAAGCTGTGGTTTATGGACTCCAGATTAGATATATCTAAATGGTTGTTAGAGTTTAAGAGATCAGACTAGGGTGAGAGCTTTATTTAGTTCTTCTTTCATGTTAATTTCATCTAGAATCTTATTATCCAGGTTAGTCAAATGGCAGATTCTCATAGCCTGTCCCATAATAATATTTTTATATATGTATGGTGAATGAAGAGTACTTCTATGTAGGATGTGATTTCTATGGCAATTTTTCCTATAGCTTGTGGTGACAATATCATTCAACTCATTTCTCTCTAACTTCATATCTAAAAATCAAAGCACATCCAAGAAGTATGATAATTTAATCTTTAAAAATGTGTGGTGTCGTGGTAATAGCTGATGAACTGTTAAAATTCACCTTCACTACCCTTCCTAAAAATAAATACATCATCTTCAAATCTTTCATAAAATAAAATATTAGAAGTGAATACATTACTATCAGAAAAAACAAATTGTTCCTCCCACTGTGCTAACACTATGTTTGCATAGCTATTAGCACAGGGGGTGCCCCTAGCTATGCCAATTTTCTGTTGATCAGTAAAGATGAACACATGATTTTCTAGAACAGTTTCAATAAATAAACAAATGTAATGTATAAGTTGTGAACTATATACACTATCCCCAGGATTCATGAAGCTTGCTCCAGGTGCAGGTGTAGTGTCAGCATTCCATCACCAAATATGGCCAGCGAGTGATCCAAGTGTGAGCTGTTCCCACGTGCACTACCTGCATATGCTATGCCCACACAGCTCCTGAGCCCTGTATGCTAATTACTCCATGTGCAGCAGTGTAGCATGCAAATGAAGGTATGTAGTGATCCAGGAAGTGGTGCAGGCATAGTGTAAGCATGTAGAAATGTAAACAGTAAAAAATGGTTTAAATTTTTGCAAACATAAAATTGGAGCTATGACAGCCAACCAAACACATGTATTATATTGTTAATATATGCCAATGGCTAAATATATAGCCATTGGCATAAAAAACATGTACAAAATATAAAATTAACATTTAATATTTTTATTCGCACTATTGCAAAGTCAAAGCGCAGGGCAGCAGCGCGCAAACAGGATCGCAAGGAAAATAGAAAAATATAGCATAAAACTGCAATGTAACACATATCATGATTTTGCCATAATAGTCAATGACAAGCATGCTTCACCACACCATGGCGCAAGGGTTGCTAAGGGGCTGTGACAGTGTTATGCGCGGTAGCTAGGAATTAGTAGGCAATGCCATGCAAATGAGAGGAGTAATAGTGAATCACAGATTCCTCGCTGGTGTAAGGATGCACCTCACAGCATAGCGTTATAACACCGAGGTGTGCCCCTGAGATAAAGATGATATCAAGAGAGGGGTGTGTCACCTTTGCTGTAAGCACATTGGAGCATTGCTAATCCGGTTTGCCCATAGCTAAGTAAAGCTGCAGGATAGGGGTGTGTTGAACTAGCTATAGCTTTGCTTAGCTGAGAGTACACAAGGTAACCAAGTATGCATGTGAACGGAGATGAAAACGCTCTTAAACCCGGTAAACAGGTTTGCGTGGCGTGCACTGGAGCTGAAACAGGAAGGAAAATGTGTCAGCTTATGCCACCTCCATTGATTCATTAACTATCCCTCTGTGGAGCAGAGCCAATGGCGGGATCCCTGGGGTGTTTCTACTGTTCCCCTCCACTCTTCAAGGTTTCTCTAGAAGAGTGTTAGTGAGGGGCTCTGTATAATGTAATTAGGGATGTTGTTCCAAAGTATGGGGAGTTTTTGTGGCAGGAATCCGTCCCTCCAGCATCTTCCAGTTATTGTTGTGGCAAGGTTCAGCTCACTACAACATGTGGCTCACTGTGACATGGATTCCCATAGCTGGAGCATATCCATTAAGCCTGAGTTTGACATGGCTTTGTTGGCCAGCAGAGATCATCTCTGAGAAAATGAGATGCCACTGAGTAAAGCAGGAGTTTATTTAGTCTGGCTGCATAGGACATATGTTTGAGGCCAGTAATCTTCTTGGCGAGGTACATTCATGGACCTTTCAGCTGTTGGAAGTGTCTTCTGAGGTACATCCCAAATGGGTTATTATACTCTATGATGGGACTGATGAGTGATGAGTAAAGGGGCACTATTACCTCAGTATGGCTAGATGCGAACCCTTTAGTAATCAAATGGCCTACATAGAAGGATGTCCTAACTACTTTAGAGATATGATTGTCAAAGTAGAGATCACTATCTACCTTAGTCCCCAGATACCCTATTACCTCGTCTGTATTAAAGTGGCTGCCACTTATGTGTTAATATGTGTTTGTTTAATTTTCCACAATGGAATGACCATGCAGTTTGTGGCACTTAGCTGTAGGTCATGATTTTGACACCCTGTGTTGGTCTCTGTGAGGCCCCTTGAAGGATGTCTGTGTCCGCTGGACTGTCAATTTTGGCTTCCAGTTTGCAGTAATTGACAAACATGGTCTGCCGTAGTCCACCTGTATTTGCCTGTACCTCAGAGAAGTATATGCCAAACAGTAGGGGTCCCAGGACTAAGTCCTGTGGGACACCAGTTGTGACTAGTTAAGAGTTGGACTTGGAGGCCGCTAGTCATACCATGTGGGTTCTGTGTGTAAGCCCATTGGCAGCCCATCCTGTGATGTATGGGTTTATGTACAGGCTGGTGAGTTTATCAATAACACCTGAGTGGGGAATGGCATCAAAAGCCTTGGCGAGGTCCAGGTAGTATGTGTGAACCACCTCTCCCCTCATCTAATTTCTTGATGACTGTCTGTAAGATGTCAAACAAGTTCAGTAGGTATGAACTGCACTCAACCAAGCTGACCTGGGTTGGGTCAAGTGTTTGGAGGTTACCAATGTCTTTGCTAATGAGTGCCATGAGGATGCGCTCCATAGCTTTGCAGACCAGGCTAGTCAGGCTTATGGGGTGGTAGTTACCATGGTCAGTTTGTGTTTCCACCTTGGTGGAGTGGAATAACTATTGCCATGCGCCATTGTATGGTCATGTAGCCTGTGGAGATGCTGATGTTGAAAAGCTTAATTAGGTGGGAGGTCAGTTTGGCTTGTAGTGTTTGCAAGATGCAGTCTGGGACACCATCTGCCTCCATTGACGCTGTGTTTTGCTGTTAGAAAGGATCATTTCCACCTGTGTGTCTCTGATGTCTGGGATACTGTACTTTTCGGGTATTGTTGTGGGCTCTTTATGGGGTGAAGTTTGCAGTGAATGTATCTGCAAGGATGTTGGCGATATCAGTAGGGTCAGTATATTTTGTGCTATATTGCACTGACACAGTGCAAATCTGTGTGTTACCACTTAGATCCTTGACATAGCCAAAGAAGGCTTTGTGGTTATCTTTCGAATCCTTGCCTATTTTTCTGTTGATGTTAGCCTTGGATGATTTCATGAGGGACCTAAGTTTCTTACTAATACTGGTCACGGATGTCTGCCTTTCTTGGGATTTGCTGTTTTTCTGGACTACTGTCCTACTTCTGTTGTATAGCCTGTTTATTGCAGGGGTCCACCAGACTGGTGTCCTTGTCTAGGAAGAGTGAGTCCTGCTTTACCAGTGATGGCATGATCCATACATCCTTGTAGGTGTTTATAGAGTGCATTTGTAAATCTGTCTGTATCTTGAGCAGTGTTTTCCCTTAGCGTGGGGGCCTTGAAACCCCCACCCCTGTCTCTAGTAGTGTGAACTTAGCTGTAGGAAAGGTATACACTGTGGTTTCTGTGAGTAGGGGAGATAGTTGGGTGTGGAAACAGTGACTAGCTCATGGTCAGCTCTAACCTGTGACCGGTTTACCTCTGCTGTGGTGCACCTGTCGCCCATGTTGGTGATTACCACTTCTAGTATGTTTCAACCCCTTGTTAGGGGTTTACCATCTGATACAGGGCATATGAGGTGATAAATTCCAGGAAGCGCTGGGTCTGGAAGTGAGCACTTGAGTAAGTTTCCCAGTTAATGGTAGGGATGTGTGCGGTAGGACTGTCATGTTTTCCACTGTCTCCAGGTACGTGGAGTGGTGGTCCTGGATCATGGAGGGTTTTCTGTAGCAGGCTAAAGTTTGCATTGCAGTTGTGGCTGATGTTATCTACAAATGGGTGATCTGAGATGTATCATGCTGCCCCACTAACCTGGAGGTGTAGGTATTCCTGATGAACATGGATACACCCCTTCAATGCCTGTGTCAGACCATGTTCTGTGGCCGAAATGTGTGGTATGGGTTGTAGTCCAGTAGTGCTGGTGTGCTCTCAGGAGCCTTAAAACAGGTCTCAGTTACTGCACAGATGTTGACATTGTCCATACTGAGGAGTGCTGTGAGTGCGTGCATGTTGTGATCACAGCCCCTGGCATTGAGTAGCATAACCCTCATTGATTCTGCTATTGTGCTGTTTACGCAGGTGGGATTCACCTTTGAGACTTTCCTAAAAAAGGCACCATGGAGGCGTCAATAGCCTTGGCCAGTATTCCAAAGCCTAAGGCTGACACATAAGCTGGTATGGTATTGTTGCATGCATGTTTCCCATCTGTGCTTGTTTCTCATCTTTCCTGTAGGTAACCTACTGGTAAGTAATAGAAAGCCTTAGACTTAAAAGAGTCTTCTAGCTTCCAAGATAGGCTTCTGTATGTTCTTGCTGTACTTAACTGTTTTCTGACTACATGGTGATTTTTCACTGTATATTGTGATCTTAAAGCTCTGTTTATTCACATATAATGGCTGTGATGGCCTGCACCTTAGAGGTTCACAGATAGGGAGTAGGCTATCTGCCCAAGGGCAATTAGAAGCATAGCTACAGTGTGTTGGCTTTCTCTGCACCATTTATGAAGTAACTGAGCCTCTGTCAAGCATAGCCAATGAAGTGATTCCAGGCAGAGTTGCCGGAAGCTGTTGAAGACTGGGGTGGTGGAGGGTGATAGGGGCACTTAGTGATCTAAAGAGGGCATGTTAACATGAAAAATAAACACCATTCAATTTCCCCAACAGGTCTTGCAGCTATAAAACTGGAGGGGCTCCCCCACCCGCTGGCTGTATGTGAATCCCTTCATGATGAGGTGTGCAAGGTAGAATGTTTTTCTAACCACTTTGGCAACGTGGGTGTCAAATGAGAGGTCGCTGTTGACTTGGGTCCCTAGGTCTCTGATTACTTTTTCCTTACTCAGTGGGTTGCTGTCTATGTGATAATTTGTGGGTACTTTGTTTTTCCCAAAGGGGATGACTATACATTTTTTGGCATTTAGTTTAAGGCCGTGACTCTGGCACCAGTTGTCCATTTCTGTGAGGCCTTTTTGTAGGATGTATGTGTCCGCTGGTGTATCGACTATGGCACCTAGTTTGCAGTCATCTGCGAACTTTGTCAGCCACAGCCATTCCATGTTTGCTTTAACATCTGAGAAATAAATGCCGAACAAGAGGGGTCCCAGGACAGATCCCTGTGGGACACCACTTGTGACTGGCTTTGAGTCTGACATTGCTCCAGCGATTTTAACTTTATGAGTTCTGTCCTTTAGCCAGTTTGCAACCCATCTAGTGACATAAGGGTTTACGTTTAAGCTGTTGAGCTTATCTATGATGCCTGAGTGGGGCATTGTGTCGAAGGCCTTAGCCAAGTCCAGGTAGGCTGTATGGACTGCTTTGCCCTCATCAATGGCTCTAGTGACTGTTTTGAAAAAGTCAACCAGGTTCAAAAGGCAGGATCTGCCCTTTACAAAGCCGAACTGGGTGGGGTCAAGTGTCTGTAGGTCCCCTATGTCTCTGTTTATGAGTTCCATAATGATTCTTTCCATAGCTTTGCAGACCAGGCTGGTTAAGCTTATGGGGCGGTAGTTTCCAGGGTCTGTAGAGGCACCCCCTTTGTGGAGTGGGACCACTGTTGCTGTACGCCAGTGTTCAGGTACATACCCTGAAGTAAGGCTAAGGTTAAATAGCATTTTTATGTGTGAGTTTAGCTCCTCTTGGAGTTCACGTTACACGCAACCCAGGATACCGTCAGGTCCCATTGATGCTGTGTTTTTAGCTTTGTTTAGGGCGGTTCTCACTTGGACATCTGAGATGACAGGGAGATTACATTCAGCTGGGATAAGTATTTCTTCTTTTGGGGGTGAGGGAGGGGAGAAATGTGCACTGAACCTGTCAGCCAGAATGTTGGCAATATCTGTGGGTTCAGTGTATTTTTTGTTGTTGTGAACCAACTCTGAGCATATCTGAGGATTTCCGCCCAGGTTTCTAACATAGCTGAAGAAGGCTTTGTGGTTATCTTTAGTGTCCTTAGCGATTTTTCTCACAAAGTTGGCCTTGGATGTTTTTATGAGAGAACGTAGTTTTCTGCTAATGTTGATCAGAGATGTCTTCCCTTCATGGGATTTTGCTCTGACGTGCAGTAGCTTCCTTCTTTCGTTATACAATTTGTTAATGGCTGAGGTCCACCAGACAGGACGCTTGCCTTTGGTGGAGAGGGACTTGGATTTATTTGGGATTGCATGATCCATGCATTCTTGGAGATGTCCATAGAAAGCATTTGTGAAGGATTCGCATTGTGGGATGTGGTATCCACTGGCACAGTGGGCTTAAAGGATACCATCTCAGTCTTAAGAAGAGTGAAGTCTGCTTTTGAGAAGTTTTTCACTGTGGTCTTTTGTGCTGTGGGTGGAGGTGGGATATGTATATCCAGGGTGATTAGTTTGTGGTCAGATCTCACTAGTGAGGGGTATACTTCTGGTGTGGAGCATTTTGTCCCCATGTTTGTGATGATCAGGTCTAGTATATTATCTCCCCTAGTGGGAGAGGTGACTAGTTGTTCCAGTGCATTTGAATTTATGAATTCCAGGAACCTTTGGGCTAGGGTATTAGGGCTAGAATAATGTACCCAATCTATGTTTGGGTAGTTGAACTCTCCCAGTATGATGATATTTTGTGATACATTCATATCCTCCAATGTCTTCAGGAAGGCTGAGTGGGGTTCCTGAAATTGGGAGGGTGGTCTGTAACATGCTACCAGTTGTAGAGCAGTTCTGCCTATGGTTAGTTGCACCTGTATGGTCTCTGATGCTTCATGTGTTGCTACTAACCTGGAGGTGTGGGTGTCCTTGATGAATATGGACACTCCCCCTCCCTTTGTGGTTCGGCCTGGGTTTTGGGGCCGAAAAGCATGATACGAGGTATAGCCTGGTAGTGCTGTGGTACTCTCAGGAGCCTTGAACCAGGTTTCAGTTACTGCAGTATAATAAACATTTGAAACACCCATATAAACCCATATGTGCTGGAGAGTAAGGTCAACAGAGAATGTAATGTTATGTAAACACATAGTGAGATGTTACTTCACTGAAATGTATATATCCAGAGTAGTTAGCAGATGTGGCCATGTTTGCACTCACTGGTTATACATTTTAAAGTTTGTTTAACTGTGTTTAACTGCTGCTTTAATGTCACACAAACACTTTTAAACATGCTTACAACTGCTTAAATGAGCCTTATTCTGGAGTAAAAAAAAATTTGCAAAGCATTGTAGGTGTTGAACCCTGGACCATGCACACCATAGTCATAAGACTTACCACTAAGCCATCTAAACTGCATACATATCACTTGGTCTTTAGACTACACCTTATACTATAGGCATTCCACAGTACTGACCACAAATGGGACAGTCACTTTGTGTACATATGTACAGTACATTGTAATGTACTGTAGTTTGTGAATCAACATATACAAGTCTACATATGTATAACTGTTACAAATTAATATGAAATATATATATATATATATATATATATATATATATATATATATATATATATATATCAGTGATGTCTGCACATAGAAATATATATATATATATATATATATATATATATATATATATATATATATATATATATATATATATATATATATATATATATATATATATATATATATATATATATATATATATATATATATATATATATACAGGTACATCTATAGCCATATATATAAACATCTATGAACACACTTCGTGACACAGAAGCAATCCAAAGGAATTGAAGTGTATAAAAAACACATGCAGCTCTGGTATTATAACTATTAATATTAACCTAATTCACCATAGAAGGGATGGTTGTTGTGTATGTAGAGATTGGGGTGGGGGAGGAATGATGGGTAATGAAATTTTGCATCAAGGAGAGCCTGGGTTGGATGTTCAATAAGTGAAATGGAGGGGTATACATGGAGTATGGGGACAATGTAAAAAGGACACAAAACAAGAACCATTCTCATCCATAATACACCCTGTCATATCACATTGCAACACCTAATTCTACACACATATGAACATTAACATGTATCATACATATGTACACCAACTGACTGTCACATTTGTTTTCAGTAGTGAGGAATGCCCGTAATAAAATGTATATTCTAAACACCATACCATTTGTTCATGGCTCAGATGCCTTAGTGATAAAGTCAGTAACTGTGGTGTTCATGGTCCCGGGTACAAGGGCTGTTAATTTATTTTGAGGGCCAGAATAAGGGCTGTTGGATGCAGGTGGATTAAAGCACTTTTAAGTGGGTTTGCACGGGTTTGTGTGATGGTAAGCAGCACTTAAACATGGTTAAATGGATAAGCGCTTCACAGGTTTAACCTTTGCTTAACATTGTGCAGACCATGGGCAAACCTGCTTACAACCACTTAAATGTGAGTTATTCACACTTTCCCTACCAGTGCCTGCTCTGAGAGGTAAAATAATAACCCCTTCCAGGATTAGAACCTGCAACCATATATACCATCCCCAGAGTAACCTACCACTATGCTACCTGAGATGCACCTATTCCAGTTTTGTATTCAGACAGGTTAAAACACAAAAGGGAGGATTGTGTGGAAATAGGACAAGCCGCCATGTACCCAATGAAAGGTGCATGCTACATAGATATATAAATAAAGAGAGAGAGAGGTACATAGATACATGTCGATATATAGAGATATAAATATATATGTAGATATATAGATAGGTTAAACATCTACACATCTATGGAGGTACATATAAACGTATGCAATAATATATATTATATATCTATATCTATATACATATATATATATATATATATATATATATATATATATATATATATATGGATCTACCTTACTAGATCGACACGTTAAAACAGCGAAAATGACTTCACCGATGCCAGAAGATCGACAAGGCAGAAGACCGACGGAGGAAGACACCGACGCTGAGAACACTGCGATGGGGAAAGGATGTGTAAGTATGCGGTAGTGACGGACGTTAGGATGTGAGTAAGGTAAGTGTGCGATGTTGACGGTGTGTAGGGATAGGGGTGGGATAAGTGAGTTAGGGTTAGGGTGCGGGTTAGGTAAGGGTGCGAGTAAGGTAAGTGTGCGATGTTGGCGGTCTGTAGGGTTAGGGGTGGGATAAGTGAGTTAGGGTTAGGGCACGGGTTAGGTGAGTGTGCGATAGTGACGGACCTTAGGGTAAGGGTTTGGGTTAGGGTTGTAGATAGTTGTGTATGTATGGGTTAGTGTTGGTTTGTAAGGATTTTGGTGTGCTTGTGTTGTGTGTGTGGGTTTTGGATAGGGGATTTGTTTTGTTTGTTGGTATGATGTGTCGAGTGTATGAGGTGTCGTGTTTGTGAACTGTCGATCTTCTGGCGTCGGTGAAGTCGTTTTTGCTGTTTTAACGTGTCGATCTAGTAAGGTAAATCCATATATATATATATATATATATATATATATATATATATATATATATATATATATATATATATATATAGATATAGATATATATATATATATATATATATATATATATATATATATATATATATATATATATATATATATATATATATATATATACACATATATATATATATATATATATATATATATATATATATATATATATATATATATATATAGATATAGATATATATACACACACACACACACACACACACACACACACACACACACACACACACACACACACACACACACATACATACATGTGTGTATACAGCATCTGAAGTGTTCAAATCTGAGTATAACATGGACCATATCACACATTCTGCCCCTCCCCAAACAATATGAACATAACATATGAAGAGTATATGCCAATACACTATTACAAATATGTTCTATGGACACAGTCACAAACACAACTACAATGACTGCAAATATCCATGACAGAAATACACAGACAGCTTTCATTTAGCAAAACTTTATTACATTCCGATGTATTGCCTAAAGGATTCAAGGACTAACAGTACCTGCATGCTATACAGGAAGCACTTAACAGTGCCTTATTGAATCAGCCTGCAATTACCATAGTATTAGTCCACTAAGAGATAGATGTTCACAAAGGGAAAAAAAACCCACACACATATAGAATATGTATAAAAGTGGTTCCTACACACCTGCATCTACTATGTATGCCCAACAACATCTCCCCCATACCCAAACTAATTACAACAATACATACTGTCATACCATAACCAATTCCACTGTATGACATCTGCTGAAACCTTAGCATACCTGGACACAGACACACTAACATGGCCCTATGTGAAGTAGTTGCTGTTTTACAATGGAACAGCTGCTGATGTTACAAGATTTGTTTGAACTAATCACATTTCAGAGGGTCGAAAAGTAATTACACCAGGAAGTGTTACCGATTACTGATTATCAGCACAGTATGATACACATTTACACCAAACTAAAGAGGTCTAGTGAGCACACCGTAAACCCCCTAACATTATATGCATAGCCATGCAGCCTTGAGCTGGTCAAACATCCTGGCCAGACTGAAACATATGCAGATGTATTAGGTACAGACAAACCCTGCACAAGTAGCAATGTTCAGAAATATAACAGCAGTACTCACATTTAGACCAAATCCTCTAGGCATTACGCACAATATATAAGTGTTTGTCTCCATGCAGCTGTTGCAATAGATTTCAAACAACACTTCCAAGCTGTCTTCCTCACAAATAAGGCAAAGGGACAATGCCCAAGTGGAGTACTAAATTATACTCCACTGTTGCCATGGTATTGGCTAAGGCAGTAGCTGCACAGCTGATGTACATGTAATTAACTATTTTGTAACACCAATTGGTGATCAGGATAGCACATGTTACTGATCTCTAACTTTAAAAGGATGCCTTGTCACACATTCAAACCATCTGTATCTAACTGCAGAACAGTATAAAATACCCAACAGCAGATTGAAACACAAACCGAAAACGAGTAATATACCAGTCAATAACACCTCCAATTACTAAGGCATGTATAACATTTAGTATGTCTGTGTATGTAGTACCTGTTCTGTAAGAATTATAGTGTAATCAATGCATACAGTGGAAATAGCTATCTTGTAGCGATGCATTGATGAGCAGTAGTAATACTTGTAGTATTCTATGTGTGTACTGCTGTAGGTCACAAGGCAAACTCCTCATACACCACAAGGGATGATATATATGGGCTTGGAACTCACCAATTCTCTTCCAGCCACTGTCAGTGTCAGGGTTGGTCCAACAAGTATGTGCTATAAAAGGGGATAATATATGTCAATATATTGTAACAGTAGACATATGTATGGGTGTATAAGTAAGATGAGCATGTCAAAGGTGGGCTTACTGTGCAAATATGGTTTGCATTGTGGGATATTGTGCCAATAACTGTGTAATGTACAGTATTTTAAGCAGATCTGTATTCCATTTTACATAGCATTTCTGTTATGTTATGCAAACATTAGTTATGTCTATTGGCAATTACAATACTCAATAATAGGATACATATGACTTGTATTCATCTGACAGTTTAGCAGCATGATAGTAAAGATAATTGGAATAGCTAGGTAACTATCCATGCACATAACACATGTAATATCCACCTCTCTAGCATTGTTTGCAAGCAATAACAGCTGTGCATGTGTACATGTTATGCAAATGTGTAGTGACCTTTGTTACAGGGCTGGGCCAGATGGCTATATGCACACCTACATAGAGTGGATATTGAGAGTAGAGACACACTGGTTGAACTTTCAGGTTTGTGTAGCCTAACCTCTCATTGCCAACCTAGCAGCCGCTTGCAAATACTGTATGTAAGATTGTGCACAGCACTGGCAATGAAACAGGTTGCATATAATTTTTAACTCCAGTGTAACATCTGCAGTAGGAGTGTAAGATGTAGTAGACTGCTGCCCATGTGTAATAGCTGCTTCAAAGGCGATGGCTTACACTATCTAATTATATCCTGATCATGTTGATAGTGGCAGCAGAGTCTATTGATACATGACTCTGTTTGGGGAGTGGGTGTCTGTGCCCAGCAGAGCTCAGGGTTCTGGTGGATATGTGAGTATACACCAAGAAAAGGATACAGACCTGTAGACACTTGCATCATCTGTAATCAACTATCAGGATGTGATGTGCTCCTCAGAGGAGGATTGCTGCTAAAGGTACCTACTATGTTTCTGTAATAGCCAGTGTTGTCACGTCCATAACACAAATATTTACTTGTGAGCATCCCTGCTAAAACATCTTCATAAGCAATAAGTAAACTAAATACAGTACTTGGTACTTGTAGTACTGAATGCTCATACAGGCATGTCCACTAGTCAGCTAGTGGTGTTTACTAATGTCAGCTTTGTGTATGTGGCCATCCTGGGGGAATGTAATCTCTATGCCATGTACACTGCCAACCCACCTAACACCACACTCCACATATTGTCTGGGATGCAACTACAGGGGTAAGCTGGAAGGCAGTCCAGTCTACAGCCTTGACTGGACTGGATAGTCATGAGGTGTAGGTTAACACATGCATCTCATCATCACAACCAACACATACCCTTACCAGAACACAGTAAGGACACCCACACATACTAACAGAAATCACACACATTCAGAGAGGCTTCTAAGTATCTGTCCAAGCAAGTGACCTCCCAAGCTGGAATAGACAGGCAACAAAATACACAAACTGTATGACATAGTTTGCCTAATTGTGCCACACCTCAGAACACGTGGCCGGAAACATGCCCAACAGTACTCATTTGTGAATGCAAGCTCTAGCACTATGTTACACACCAAGCTATATGAGGGCAAACATACAGTCAGCTGCCTGTCTGCCATGATTAGCCACATACCCACACACTCAGACCACCTTTTGAACTATACACATGGCTCTGGCATATTCCATGTTGTTGTGCAAGGACCTGTGATGCAGTAGTCTGGACTGCATGGAAACACACATGTAGGAACTGTCAGGTCTTGTAGCCCATGCAGGTATGTCCCAAGGCATGGGTAACATTCTGCCATTGGCCAGAATGATACTGCAGTACAGGGACAAAGGATTGTATTACACAATTGTCTAATGTACTGGTGCAATTCAAAGGGTATCCAGTATCTCTCTGCCTGGGATAACGTGGATGACAGACCATGATGCTTTGCCAGACAGGGCCTGCACCTGTCACCCCTGGGAATCTGGATACTGGTAGGGCTCATGCTTCCCCTATAGTGCCTTCGTCATGCAAAGTGCAAGTGAATGTCCACTGCTGTAACAGGGACATCCAAGCAATAAACTGCGGTTCTCTCTACTCAGTGATACATTTCAGAAACTCAGTATGGACTCACTTATGTCAATCCTCAACATGGAGAACATATCTGTGCAGTGGCTGAGACATGTTTCAATGCTCTGGAGAGCACCCCTGCATGACCATGTTATAACACATACCTCACCTCTTGCCCATTATCCTTTATTGGAACACACGGGCCACAGGTGTGTCCATATTCCTGAAGGATATGTACACCCCCACGCTAGTTGCACTTGCATAACTTCTGATGCATTATGCTGAGCAACTACCTTTGTGCCAAAGTGGAATCCAAATTGCACCTTGCGACAGATCACCCACCATGTCTCAGAATTCCCAACTGTCATATTGTGCTGTAATGGGGAATATTAGGTTTGAGACAGAAAACCATAATAATGGCTACTCTCAACTATTCCATTATGAACTGGGGAGACTCCTCATGTACCAACACCTGCGCTCAATGCACGTTGGATTTCATCAACCCCAATGACCTGGATCACCATAGTCACACAAACAGGCCTAACAGTATGCTACACATAGTCAGTCTCCAAAGCCAGTGTTATGCTTCTTAAGAGTGAAGTGGTGACTGTCATGGCACCCAAGTAGATGGACAATGCATGTGCAAATGCTGAATCCTATACAAATTCACTTTAAGCACTCAGATAAGTGCAGTGATTGTGCCATTGAAACAGAGCCAAGATTCAACCAAACACAAACAAGAAGGCAAACTGGTGGTACCCTGCCTTAAACTGTACCACAGAAGGTAGTAACTGTTGCAAGAGTGAACACACATGAGTGGAGGTGATCCCTGGTCAGCCTCAGTAAGATGCAGATACACCATATAAAACCACACAAAGCTACTGTGAAACTAATCAGCCACATATTATGAGGCCAACCACAGAGCATTCTATAGCTTTGTCATGAATCGTAATGGTAACTACAAGACCTGCCGTGCTTCACAGCACTATGGCATGAGAAGTACTGCACCTACAGAAATAGCACCTGTTCATCCAGATAGGGTCTTGGAGAACCTAAACCCACTCCCACCTCCCCCCCAACAGGTACACATATTCATATATCCATGTACACTACAGAGCCCCTGTAATAACAACTATGCAGGTACACGCTGCACTCTCTAAAGCCATACATACAGCTTTCATGGGACCTGTCAACATCCCAGGGTGTCTCCTACACAAATGTCAGAACAGTTTTCTCTCCACATATACATCATGTTCAGTCATAGCTTCATGTCAGGCTGTGTACACACTGAATGATGCACAGCAACAGTTAACACACCCTACAAAGGGGGAGACACCACTGATAATGGGAAATAGTGCACTACTACCCTACTGAGTCTGCTCTGTAAGGCCATGAACCGTGATCAACTTATTTGATGTAGTCAGTACAGATGTGGATGACAGTAAAGTTGATTCGTACAGCATATCATGACCTTGCCAGGTCTTAGGATACCATCACCTATAGTGTGTTCCAGCTACACTCAGTAAACTAGGTGTATATTCCTATGTCACAGGAGTGGTTGGTAACTGGACTGCTGGCAGAACCAACACTATAGAAGGTGTCTGACTAATACATGTACATCAAACCAGTGCCAGCTACAGTAATACAGGGTTAATTCCTGGTACTCCCCCTCTTTGTTATCTATACCACTCAGACTAACACAGAAGGCATCTGCCTATTGAATTTTGCAAATGACTATGAACTAGGAGCAATAGCTGACACAATGAGTGCTGCGGTCAACATACAGAAGGGCCTTTGTGGGTCAGATGTGTGGTGTGTGATGTATGGCCATAGTCTGACAGCTAAGTATTGCATTGTCATCCCCTACCACCTAGGCATCGATCAACATAATGGAAACTGTGTGTGTATGGGATGCAGCTGGACAGTAGTCTTTCCTTTGATAGTTACTTCACCACACTAGCCAGGTAGTCATAAGTGGCACCCCTAATCATGACAGGACGCCATCCATGAATATAGAGATCATTGTTCAGCCATACTCAACACTCAAGTGACCCATCATAGATTACATATTTCCTTTAAGGGTTACTGGCCATGTTCAGATGGCCTACACTGGTCTTCCCAATCCCTAGCTCCACTATGTAGCATGATGCCTACCCTGAATAAAGCTATGTCCAACCCAGAGATGTTGGACATGCTACACTTACACATCCTGATTTCAAATAAACACATACTTCATGGACATCCACCTTTCTAGTACAAGGATCACAACATGCCCAACAGATCTCTGCCCCATACACTTTACATACTCCTACCATACTATGCATCCCTGTCCAGCGAAGCTGCACATTGCCCCTCTTTGAGACATGGTGTGATGACTGCACACAAATATATCAGCAACCCTGTGGACCATTTCTGCGGCACTGCTTGGACTGGCCACTGAAACTTACCTGTCTGTTGGCTACAGCTAGGTAACCTTTCAGCCTAGGCTCATAAATGGCCTAGGGCATATAGCCTACTATTTCACTATGACCATACATGCTATAGTTGATATCCAGCCCTGCAAATACCATCAAACTAGCCATTGTCCCATGTGTTTCACATGTGCAACACAGGTAATACATGGCAGGATGCTAAACAGCTGTACAGTGCCATGTAGCTGTATATGGCAAAACACATACATGTAAAACTTTCCATGAGCAAGTCTGCAGGGTTACAGGTCATGTCCCTTAAGGCTGTGTATGACTATATATGTGACATATACACAGCATTAAGGTCTACTGCATTAATGTGAACACATCCAGGCATGTGCTGATAGGTAAAGACACCAGTACAGGCAAACAGACATGCCCATATCAAGACAGCATCTACATGGAGTATGAGCAATGTCATCACTTGACACACACATATATGGTGATAACATGAAATCACCAGTAATTGTCAAATGTGTGTGAGTTAAACATGTCAGTGGTGTTAGCATCATGTAGATTTGCAAAGACATATTTGTAATCCTAATAAATGTGATACATATGTATGTCCAGCTGTACTTCGGTACTTCCCTGTGAGTTACTGTGACCTGTCTCTATCATTATGTCTTCCAGGTATGCCACGTGCCAGGCTGCCACCATACACCCTCTTGGAGGATGAGGTCCTCATTCCATACCTCCTCGACAACCATGAAACACTCTTCAGCCATGTGCCACAGGATGCACAGCAGCAGGATGCCCAGTGGGAGGAACTCCGCAGGAGGGTAAATGATGTTGGCGGCCACAATTGTACTTATCAGCAGGTGTGCAGACACTGCACTGACCTCATAAGATGGGTGAAACAGCATGCAAATGCAATCCCCAGGGAACAAGGTGCAACAGGTGGGGGGGGGCACTCACCCAGCCCCCACTCACACGTACCGAGGAGCTACTGGCCAACCTGGGGACACCTGCAGACATCCATCCACAAGCTTTAGCTGGTATTGTGGAGGTGGGTGTCTCACAACCACTGAGCCTGGAGTTGCCTGGTAAGTCACTACTGCACATATAACACAACTGTATTTCATATAGTTACATGTGTTACTGTACAATATGTAATGTAACATCATATGCAAGGCATGTATGCACACATGCCACATACTATAGTTTGCTACTCTATGTATGCACAGACCATAGTATAGTCTATTGTACTGGTGTATGTGCTAACATGCACATTGCACCCTGTAGCTATCACACAGGTGCGGATAATGATCTTACTACTGTGATACTCCTATTTAGGTACCTCTGGCATTTCGCAGTGACAGCAGCCTGTTGCACTTGAGATTGTTATTATTTACCAGGCTTGATATGCACAGATAATATTAATTGCATGCTATCTGCCATGTGGCCATTTAACACACATACACATAATGTATGGTGGTCCTGTTAATAGCTACAGGTCATACCTGCAATGCATCACAGTGGTTACCCATATGGAATAACTGAAGACTATATGAAACACCTACACTAAACCTTACAAACTGTCATTGCCAGATGTGTGGACAGCTGTGAATACAATGGTGGAGGTGTGGTTCACTGTAGGGACATGTTCTACAAATCAGCATTACACATGCGGGGAATACAAACAGTACTATACAGAGAGCATATGTGCACACACACTCTAAATGTTTTGGAGCTGGAGTATGAACAGCCCACAGGATTCACCCTTGTGGATTATACCCTTGCTATGAATGTCACACAATGTCATGTGCTATCTGACATGTCCATGACATTTAGTGGGCTGACTGCAACACTGCTCAACTATCCTGCAAAACATGATATCTCACATCCCAAACATACCAGCCTTTGTCTGCAAAACCCTGTCCTCAGTGGAGCATATGGCATCTATGGGTGTACGTCATATGGGATAACACTGACATGTGAAATAGATGCCCATCATAACCATTGGACAAAACATGTGTACGCATGAGCATGGAGGATGGCCAGAGACATGAAGCAGCACACACAGTAGAAGCGATGTACATGTGTGTACACCCTGTTGTACATTGGCTCGACACAATACAACTATAGCCTTTGTGTAATGGTGATATTGCAGATGCAAAACACTAAACATCATACAGGCCTGTGCAAAGCGTTTGTAGGCATGACATCAAACCACCACATAACATGTCTTGAACATCTTGAGTGTGTCATATGGGATAACACTGACATGTGAAATAGATGCCCATCACAACCTTTGGACAAAACATGTGTACGCATGACCATGGAGAATGGCCAGACATGAAGCAACACACACAGTAGAAGTGATGTACATGTATGTACACCCTGTTGTACATTGGCTTGACACAATACAACTATAGCTTTTGTGTAATGGTGATATTGCAGATGTGAAACACTAAACATTATACAGGCCTGTGCACAGCTTGTGTAGGCATGACATCAAACCACCACATAACATGTCTTGAACATCTTGAGTGTGTCACAACATGAATGCATTCACCTATACAGTATCCAAATACATAAATGTGTTGCACAACATACACATACAACCACATCAGGCCACAGATACAGTACATTCACCTTGCTAGTGTCAGACATCACTGTCATGCTTGATCCACATGTGTGTGAGGTACACAGATGGCATGTGGGACATGGAGCACTGCTAAGTTAGCCATGTCTGGGCATAGTTGCCAGGCATCAGTAATATGGTTGCAGATGTGCAGGGGTGTCATTTGTATACCCTAAAGTGACCTGTGTCACACATTCCACATTAGGGTTTAGTGTGAAATACACCTCAGTGATGTGGGTCACATTCCACATTAGATATGTATTGTATCTGAACACAGTCATGGCTATGAACTGTGTCTCTAACTCACACTGTATAGCAATAGTAAAGCCACATGATGCCCTGCAATGGCTATGCACATCAGCTCAATGTGCAGTATGTCACTGCATATTTGTAGGGTGAACTGACAAACATTTCATCAGCTGAAGGTCCATGTTAGTATAACACGTCCCTGCATTGGGACACCATTACTTTACTGTATATTTGAAAGGGCACCATTGCGTTACACATGTATGCATGTCATTCAACACGTCAGCAGAAGACATGTCATACTACATGTGACTGGCAAGGTCATATGCCGCACATCAGGTTGGTGTACTGTTAACCTGTGCTGGTCTGTGGCACCATTGCAAAGTAGGGACAGCCATGTCTAACATGTGTGTACAGTCACATGCACATTGTCTGTAGACTCAGCTCAGGGGTAGGCAGAATAATGTTGAACAGACATGCACTGCTTTTTTGGAAGATATGCAAGCTAGGGCTCAGGCAAACATAGTATTCACTCAACATACCCTTCTGCTCATGTCCTCCTCACACATAGGGGCAGTGGCCAACACAAAGCATCAGTGGCAGATGTACAAAGGTCAGCAATGGTCTGTTAACATGTGGGTTATGTTGCACAAAACATGGCAGTATGGTGCAATGGTGCATAGTGTATGCAATGAGTTGCAGGTATGGGGCATAAGCTACTAACACAAATGGTGCAACACAGGGATGTATACTAACTACTACTATAATTGTGTAAGGTGCATGCCTTCTGCTATAACGCATGCATGCTGTTGTGTGCAACTCAGGGATGTATGATAACTACCCCTATAATTGTCTAAGCTGAATGCCATCTGCCATATCACATGCATGTTGCATGCCGTTAAGTGCCATAGCATGTGTGTATGTTTGTGTGTGTCTGTCTGTGTGTGTCTGAGTCTGTCCATGCTGTGCTGTATAACTTGTAATGTACAGTTCTTGTCTGCCCCTCACAGGTGTTGATGTAGGTGCTTTGCACTCCTGCGGTCCACCTGATGTTAGTGTCCCCACAGACTCTAGCAGTGATGATGAAAGTATGATTAAGGCACAGGCAGGGTTGTCAGGGGCTGAATCTGCACCATTGGCTGACATTCCACCTGTATCCCCCTCATCCCCACACGCAGTTCTCCTGCCTACACATACCCCATCACCAGTGGCCATAGAGGAAGAACAGTTGGCGGCTGGTAGCATGGAACAGGTAAGTGTGGAGACTGTGGAAGGTGTGCCTGCACACCATGATCCCAGCCAACTGACTGGTGATGTCCCATACAGGCATGTGCCCAGTGCTGCCCGTAAGAGGACCACTGGCCAACATGCCTCTGCAAGACAAAGCACATCAGCAGGTGTCACCAGATGCATGTTTCAGGCTGTAATGGAGGCGCAGACACATGCTGAATGGCACAACAGAGAAGATCTGAGGCTTCAGAGGGCTGCTGTCCATTCTTTAATTGACAACATTCAGGCAACTGTAAATGCTTGCCATCATCTTGCAGATGTTTGGATAGACGATTGGGTGACATGATGGGAGTCCTTGACCATGGCATGTCAATCCTCGAGCATGGAATGTCTGTGCTGGAACATATGGTGGGAGTGAGGCGTCAGGCATGTGGATGTAGGCCAGCTACATCACCTGTTGAAGGTCTACGTGAACATGCTACTTCACATGCCCACTCCTATAGTGGTGGCAGCAGCAGCAGTGCAGCTGGTGCTGTGCTGTCCACACCAGGACACAGCAGGCCATGTGCACGTGGTCCTAGATGGTCCCAACAGGGACAAAGATCCAGTGGACATGTGTCATCAGACAGTACCCAATCTGGACCTCTGCCTGGTAGTGCCCGTGCAACCCCTGGCAGACGCAGGTCATGTGGCCATGGCCGGACACCATGAACTGTGAAACCTGCCCTGTACAGTCTGCAGCTGTCAATAATACCCCAGTGTAGGCCAGCCACATGCCAGACCTGCGTGCATACATACACATGCACACCAGAAACAAATTTAGGGCACCTCAACACATACACGCATAACATCTACCCAAGCCCAATGATATCAAAGGCCCTAACCCACACACATGATGTCATCCAATAGTGCAGCCTAGGCCTCTGGCAAACATTATCACCCTGTGCATATGATGCCTGTGCAGCATCCCTGTCATCCACAACATCGGTGCAGGGACATGCTCATATGGTCTGATGCACAGGGTGAACATACTAGAAAGACAATTGTAGATTAATATTGTCGAGCAGTGTTGACAGGCAGCAGACATACCATGTATTACAGTTTTAGAATGCATTTTGTACATTTGACAGTATGTATCATGTGTAACAGTAAAAGTATGTTGATCTTGATGTTCTGCCTTCCTCTTTCAGGTGTAATTGTATGTGCAGGGGGATATCAGTGTTTGCGGTTAGTGTCCCATATGTAAATGGTGACTACTCACAGGTCTGTATGACAATACCTGCATGCACTTTGTAGCTTCCACATAACAGTTATAATCTCCCAAGTTTCAATTATGTTTACTGATCTAATGATCCAAGAGTATGATAGCTGTGTAGTAAGCTACTGTGTGTAAAAGCCGTCACATTCATAGTGGGTGACATCACAGGTATAGTTACCTGGAGTGGGGAGGAGGTAAAAGAGTGGTATAGCAGATGACAAGGGTAAAGGCCAGTGGAAAAAGCAGTTTCTCAATGGAAAGCAGTAGTACCCGCGCTCATGATACGATGCAAACACAGACATACCCAGGGATTCACAGACACAGTAACACAACCACACACTCAGGGATTCACAGACACAGTAACACACACACACACACACACACACACACACACACACACACACACACACACACACACACACACACACACAGTTGCCAGTGTTTGGATGAGAACCCCTGCCTATGTGCAAATCATCATTATAGTACTACGCAATTACAAGACACGCCACAGAGATTACACATGTACAGGTAGTCGGAATGGCCTAAGATCGAGGATATCAACAGGGATACTAGATTGCAGTGAGTGTATGTGGGGAGGGGGGGTTCATCAGTAGGCTATGTAAAAACAAGCCCCACCCCAGGGTGTACATGTTTATAGGTGGTTAGAATGCCCTTCTAAGATTGATGACATCAAGAGGGATACTAGATTGCATTGAGTGGATGGGGGAGGGAGGCCTTAACATTTCACTATGGTAAAATACAGTTTCACTCCAGGGACTGGACAGTCATACATACATACACACACCCACACACACTGTGGCATTCACAAAGATATACACCTATGTCACACACATACAGACACTTGACATGTGTGAGATTCAATTACCTGCCTATGCCTTTCTTCCCACACTTCACTCTGTACTGATGTCTACAACAGTGTTCAGGAGAGTGAAAAACATTTGGGATGTATTCCCCACCATATGTGACATATATGGACACACACACACCCACACGTGCCAGTACTGTGAATCAAACACCTGCCTATCTCATGATAGGTATTACAGCGTTACAGCACTATCGCACATGCTACAAAGTTTACTGACTCTTTCCTTTGCCAACTGTGCTGATATATGCACAATATATGCACAGGGGAGGTGTTACTGTTACAGGTGTCAAGAGGTTTGCCTTCAGTGTCACCCTTACTGCATTCTACATTGTGTGTCTTCCACTTCAATTAACAGAACCAGAGCTTAGCAGTTACACAGGTTATTGTAGGAATGGTTGTAACACACCTCTGAGCTGTCCTCAGTAATCATTCATCTGCAAAGTAGCCCCACCACTTAGTAGTCATGTCCAAACATCTGTCCATACCTAAAGTACAGCTTACTGTACTTTGAGCATATCACCATATACACTTGGCAATGTTGAGGCTGCATTGCAACAGCATGATGTACTAAGACAACAGCCACCTTCAAACATCAGACACTGCACATGCATGGAATCTAAACACACATCAATACATGTACACATATGCAGTCTCCATCAGTAAATGGACTCGCACGTCAAGAGGATACATTCCACACCTTCCCCACACCATGTGTGTAACCTAGCTGAGCATTGCACCATAATGGATGTTGTATTCATGTACTGGTAGGACACAAAACCACCTTCACTGAGTAGCCAAGTGTACATTCATGCCAAAAGCACATATCAGCAAGACACACACACAGCAATATTCCATGTCATGATCCCACAAACTGTTACTTGACAGTTCCACGGTGAAGCTTGGGCACTGTAATGGTCAACAGTGAGCACATCATATTTGCCACACACACCTCATGATTACTGGAAGAGTACCAGCAATGTGCTCTGTTTGAGCTAGGCATTATACTCATTCAAGAATGTGTGAGGTCTGTGGCTTGTAAACATCTCACCCCAGCACGCTCTGGCTATTGTGGTAATAAGGTTAATGTCCAGACAGCACACAGCATGCATGGCTTGCAATTGTTGACATGGGGTATATGTAGGAGCTGTGGGCACACATGGCTGTACATGTCATGGACATATCACCTGTAACTACTTAGAAACAT
Organism: Protopterus annectens; assembly: GCF_019279795.1. NCBI lineage: Eukaryota > Metazoa > Chordata > Ceratodontiformes > Protopteridae > Protopterus > Protopterus annectens. The sequence continues at coordinate 245,874,451 of NC_056729.1, read as the reverse complement.
ACAGAGCATAGCTGTATTTCACTGAGTCTGTCAATACAAGCCATTTGTGTAGGTTCTATGATCCTGTTATTTGTGTATGTTTGTAGGCATTGCATTAGGTGGACATGTCTAATGACATACATGCCACATGGGTTGTTGTATGATATGATAGGTGTCATGGATGACCTGTAGAGAGGGAATATTACTTCTGTCAACATAGATATCAAACCTTATGGACTGTTATCATTCAGCAGCCATGGACCTATCTGCCATGTGCATGTGTGTAATGAATGTAGCCACCTGTCTGCAGAAAGGACAACAACAGCTATGGTATTTTCATTTATGTTGTATGAGTGTGGGATGTACATATCCAGGGCAGGTATATTTAGGTCATATCCAACCATGAGGGTGTTGTTTACTGGTGTACACAACAGTCGACTGTGTTAATGCTGACAACATCCAAGGGACCCTGGTAAGTGTACAACTGACCTGGTTACAAACAGTGGTATTATTGCATTGCATAACACATTATGCAGCTGTGTCAGTACATGGGTACTTTGCACAGTTGATGTAGGGCTAGGTATAGTCCACCAATCAAAAGTTATTTGGTGTTCTACCATACTATTTCATACCACATGTATGGATGTGTGTTGGCAGTCTAAGGACATGGTGGTGGATGTATATGAGGATACAACCTAGAATGTAGCTTTTGCCACTGTCACATGTACCTGACTCATCTGTG
>NC_056729.1:245791230-245868730 GCF_019279795.1 Protopterus annectens | reverse complement strand
ACTATTGTCAGGTAGCCTGATGCCAAGGATTACCCCTCACTTGTACAGTCATCTTGCAAAACCACCCACTACACACCCATGAAGCAATGCACACATGCATGTCAGTACTGGCACCTTGTGTCTGCGTGTGGGGTATGATATTCCCAACCACAGTCACAGCCAGTATAACTCCCATTGGCATACTGACTGATGTCAGACATGTTCACATGCCCTAACCCATAGAACCTCAGGATATCCCCTGTGGTGCATGTAATACCTGTGCATTACTGTAGTGTGGCAATCTAAGTAGTTAGGAAGTGTATTTGTGAGCCTGCCAAAGTGTGCCAATGTGTCTGAGTCCCTTAGAGAGTGTGGTTGTGTTGACAATAACATCTGTTCATGTGGCCAGCCATGTGTGCTACACCTAATGTATGTCTACTATATCTCTGTTGCAGACGTCGCTCACCAGCACAAATATATGTTCTTACAGCACACCAACATGTCAGCTATGTGGCACATGGAGTAACTGCATGCACTTGTAATAGAAATGGCTAGTCAGTCAGGGGTTTGAACCCCTGTGCTGGTAGGTGTGGGACAGACAATGCTTAAGTGTTACTCACCCAGCCCTTCTCTGATGTACTTTGCCTCTGTCTGTCCCTCCCCCACACTCTCTGGTGGATGTGGAGATGTACACCTGCTCAGCAGCAGCTTGTGTTTTGTAAGTGATGGTCATGATGAGGTGACGGCCTCTGCACCTATTGCAGTCCTCTAGCTGATTGCATGTGGAACAGCTGTGGTGACATTTCCATAGCCAATTGCATGGAAACACAGTACAATATCTAGGAACATCATGTCGGTGTTTGCCCATGACAGTCGCTGTGAGTGGAACCTGGATCTGGTGTTTGGTAAACAGCATCACAGATGATACCTGGATACTCCTCAAACAACATACACAGTGGAAAATAGCCTAAAGACAGGAAGGTGATGTGACAGACATGACTACAGCATGTAAGTGTAGCTATGCTTCATTGAGACTACTGCCAATTTAACAGGTTGTGTGTGGTAATGGCTGGTCTGCATTTTTTAATAACTGACAAGACAGTGATCTGTTTGTGATGAAACCCCCAGCTGTAGGGTCATCTGTGGACTGGTCAGTGCGTGGAACCATTTGTTTCTTGTGTTACTCACAGAACACATATCTGTAAACTGCAGAAGCATAGTGTGAGGATTGCAGTCAGTACACGTTGACAGTGATGAGATTTACTGCCATTGCATCCCTGATTGGACATATGTCACATGAAATAGTGGTATGACAGTCACTGTCTGAGGTTATCACAGTGACATGCCAATAATGGGCCACTGTTCATAGCTGCAGTCACAAATCATCTACGCTTTGTACAGATGTCATGCAGTATATATGCATGTGTTGTGCTCCATCTGCAAATGTATGACATCTGTTGTGTTGGGTTGATGCATGCTGTTATAACTAATCCTGAATGCTGTTGACTATTACAAAGCCTTATCTGTGTTAAAACTGCAATACTATAGGCTGTATGGGATTGGAGGTCCAGGTGGAACCGCCTGTCCGAATTCAGCTGGCCATGGCACCGGGCACCAGCACGTCTGGGGCCCAGCCTTGGACCTCCACCTCTGTTGGCTCTGCACCACCTACCGGTGGAACCACCACTGAGGATGGGGCTTGCCCCCCCTGGGAGCAGGTCCAGACAAGAACTTGTCAGCTGTCGTACAGTCCAGGCTGTGGTGTGTAGGCGGCTCAATAAGGGGTTTTGAGGCCAGCTACGCCAGCCTGAGGGCATAGTGTCACATTTAGAGGGTGAGCCTGCTCCTCCTAGACATCCCCCAGCACAGCCACCTTTGTGGCTGTGAAGGTGTAGTGGTGGCTGTCCATGGGTGGGGGCCTTCATCCCACTGTTTCCATTTGGAGGCTCATGGGCTTGTGGCTGCCGAACACCCCTCCCCGTCCAAGGTGTATCCCTCCCATATGTGTCATATACCGCCCCTGTATGCTGTCTTGTCTGTCATCCTACCCAATGTATCCTCCACAAGCATATCTTCTCTCCTTCCCCAACATCCCACTCTCACCTTACGAAAACGGAAACAAAAGGCCAATATGTTCCCAGAATAACTTTTGCCCCATACATAGCTGTCCATTTCACACACGTGTCCACTGGACACATGTAACCTTTTTAATTTGCATCACAACATACTACTGTTGTCCTCTTCCCTCTCTCAGGCACATGATCCTGGTATGCACATGACTCCTAAAGGTTCCAGATACACGTGATGCAGATGACCCCATTGTACACATGACACTACCGGTCCCTCTATGATTACCCCATTTAACTTTTTAATGATGATGCTGCACACAGCACCTCGCAAGAGTACTGTTCTCACATAATGATTGGACAGGAACTGTTTTGTTAATGTAAATAAAATGCACAAAGTAATGTGGTTGGGCAATGTACAGATGTTTGCATGTATTAATGACACATCTGTCTGAGGGAGTCTTGATATTACATAGGACAACACCATTACATAATACAGGAGTTGCTGGTGTTTCCCTTTTCATTCTTTTTTAATGCTTTGTTGTCACATGGTATGTTCTTGATATATCTATATATATCTATATCTATGTATGTATCTATATCTGGACATAAACACACACACACATAAATCTGCATGATGGAATACATTTCCTATACTGCTGAATGACTGTGCCGGATGATATGTTTGTGATAACATCCGATGTTTGTATATCTGCCATGGCTTTAGTGGTAAATCACATTGGCTGTGGTGTGCAGGGTCCTGGTTTTGAGCCTTGCAGAGGCTGTTTATTTTGTTTCTGGGCAGAACAAGGACAGTTGGATACGGAGTGATTAAGGCACTTTGAAGCAGTTGTGAGAGTGTGCGTGGGTTTGCAAGACGGTAAGCAGTGGTTACTTTTAGTTACAGTTTCTTACACTCAGACACCTTCTTGATAGCTAGCTTAACCTGTGTAGGAAGTGCTTAACCCTATGCAAACAGGCTGGAACTCACTCACTGCTGCTTTAAAGTGCTTACTCCCACTTAACCCCACGCTAATTTCTTTAAAAGAAAAGAAAAAAGGGGTGATAGGAAAGTGGTGTAAAAGGGACGCAAAGAGGGAAAGACAGTAGGCAGGGTAGCTAGGGATGTGCAGGAAGGGTGTAGGGAAGGTACATAGCTGCCCATTTCATCTACAGCAATGGCTGTGCATATGCAATAAATGTAGCAGTACATTTGGACACTCACAACCCTGAGAGAGGGCTGAGGACAACAATAGTATGTTGTGATGCCAATTAGAAACATTTACATGTGTCCAGTGGACACGTGTGCGAAATGGACAGCTATGTATGGAGCGTGCTTTTTTTTGCGGGAACAGATTACCCTTTTTTTCTTTTATTTTTAGGTGGGACTGGGACGTTGGGAAAGGGGAGTAGGTATGATCAGGGAGGATAGGTTGGGTAGGATGACAGACAAAACAAACAGGACGTGTACAGGGGCGGTATATGACACATGGGGGGGAACACCTTGGACAGGGAGGGGTGTTTGGAATTTGCAAGCCCATGAGCCCACAAATGGATGCAGTGGGACTTAGGTCCCCACCCATGGGCAGTCACCACTGCACCTACACAGCCCAGAAGGTGGCTGTGCTGGGGGCTGTGTAGGAGGGGCAAGGGGCATGCTCACCCTCTAGTTGCACCACTCAGCCCTCAAGCTGGCATAGGTTGTATTGAATCTCCCTGTCTATCTCCCTACGCACCACGGCCCAGACCGTACCACAGGTAGCAGGTTCCTGTCTGCTCTGGGGGGGGGGGCAAGCCCCATCCCCTGCGGCAGTTCACCCAAAGGAGGTGCAGGGCCAACGGATGAGGAGGTCCCAGGCTGGGACCCAGATGTGCTGGTGCCCAGTACCATGGCCAGCTGAAGTGGGGCAGGTGGGTCCACTGGGACTGGCCTTCCCATATGAGCTATGTTGTAGCATGTTTAAGGCAGGTATGGGTTAGTAATAGTCTATAACATTCACGATTAGTTATAACAGCATGCATAGGTATTCCCATTACCCAGGGCACCAGATATAAAATAGTTGCAGAGCAGGCAGAACACCTGCATATATGTGGCCATTACAACAATGTGCAGGTTTCATTGATGGCAACAGGGCACCAATATGGGAGTATTATAACATGGCACATGCATAGAAACAGATGTGCATATTTACAAACCAATAGGACACATGTCCCAACAAAGGTTAGGAGTGTAGACTTACCAAATGAGTTGTGTAAATCGGTTATTACTGCACATATGGTACGGGTGAAAGAGAAAGAGTTCAATTAACAGCTAATAAATCCTTGTAGTTTTCACAACATTCATAGTCACTGCAGTGGTCTGTTCCTTACATGTATTATTACACTACCAAATGGAATTATATTGTACATTGGTATGTTTGTAGATTAGTATGTACGGGACCTGTGTCTTACGTACAGGCTTAACAAGATGCAGGTGTTAATGCAACATGTTTTGAGACCGCTGTCATACACTTTGGGTGAAATGCTGGGATGACAGGTATGTTTGCATGTACATTCTCTATGTATAAATCTGATTATTGGTTATATGTCATTTACAGCTGCCTACATTTCTTGGATCATCACACTAATTCGTCAGGGGAACAGGGCAAAAAGCAGGTGATGTGGGCCAGTTTTCTGGACATACTGGGCAGATTGGAACAGTTGAGGGGTATGAATATTCATACCACTTTCTATTTGAGAATTCTAGCATAAACTGTACAGTTGTTAAGTGTATATATGCATACAGCTTTCTCTCTGAACATTCTAAAAAACTGTGTGTAGTTGTGTGGAATGATTATGCATACAACTCACTGGCGCTCCTGGGATCCTAAGCCCTGATGTGTGTGACAAAAGCATTACAGTTAAGATCACTGTACACTATGCTATCAGGAGATTGTTGTGAGGCTTTGCAATGTATTTTGTCTAATATGACTGACCTGTTTGCACTTCCATCATTGTTATACAGCACTTCATACACATTTTATCTGCATACCACAGTGTGGATAACACTGCTTACTACAGCAGTACTATTTAATAACTGCAACAGTACAACAACATATGACTGCAGAGTAAAAAGAAGCAATGCAGGGGTTACACCTTTATTCGCAGCATATTACACAATTCTGTATACTGTTACAACACTTTCTGAGGCTCTTAAATTTATTTGTTATGACAATACATGCAGGCTATACTAACCTGCCTCGTGATGCATCCTTTGCAGCCTAGCATCATAGGCTTACTGGTTTGCAACACGCTCATCTGCAGTTGTCAGAGAAGTACAATGATATTTAGCCATACCTATCCATAGTATACACAAGCTAGGCAATTATTAACTATGTAGTGGAAGGAGTACTTAGTTCTGGGGCATTCTGCATCTGCCTTGCTTCCTGGATCCACTGTTCCAGGACATCCCCCCTTCTGCCGCTTCAGGTCTGCATGATGGTGCCTGACCTCCTCACCAGTCCGGGGGATAACTGTGGCGCTAGTGAGGTCATGGACGAGACTGTCTCAGGCCTCCATTTTGTACTGTGAGCCCTGGTACTGGCCCTAGAGTAGTCTCCAGTCATGGTGCTTTCCCAGGAGCCATACCATGAATTTGAACTCCTGGATGCCCCAGCACTGTGCTCTAAAGCTAGTGCCTTCTCCCGCTCCAGCCATTCTGCCTGCAGGGGATGCTACAACCAGTTATGAGCCATATTTCCGCCTCTTTGGTTTAAGTAGGACCGGATTCCCGCACCTTTCCATAATTGGCCGGTTTTGAAAAGGCTAAGCTATGTCATATTCATTACAGGTTATAAATGTGTCTGGTATCCGTCATTCATGTGGACATACACTGTATGGGGTCCTGGAGACTTCATAACTTTATTACAGTGACACCTCAACTCTATGTTTACTGCAGTACTCCAATTCACATATATATAGTCTGTGGCTGGTTATAGCACATTACACTGTACATAGATTCAGTTCACATATTTGATTTGATTTCCCTGTTGCGAGGATTAGTTTGCTGATACCTCCTTTTGTATGTATTGCTATTATGGCATAGTGGTTTACTACTATGACTGTGATATGCAGGGTCTTGAGTTCTAGCCTTGCAAAAGCTGGTTATTTTGTTGGTGGCTGGAACACGAGCTGTTGGGTACAGAGTGATTAAGGTACTTTAAAGCAGTTGTGAGCGGGTGTGCGTGGGTTTGTGTGGAGCTAAGCAATGCTAACCTCCAGTTACAGTTTCTTACACTCAGTTAGCCTCTACATTGGTTCATCATTCTGATACTCACATACCAACACCCAAACAGCCTTACAACTGCTTGCTCTCGCACTTGCAAACGCACTGCATTTGGTGTTTACATCTGACACTCACACCTCTGGGTGGGGGTGAGGACTACGATAATACCTTCTGATGCCTATTACATTAGCTTACATGCCTACAGTGGGGTGTTGCGACCATGTGTTCGTAGGTGTTGTGTAGTGGGTTATGTAATGACACATATGGTCATACCGTACTTAGTCATTTAAACTGGACTGTGCTGCAGTGGGACCCATATCAGGAATGGCTGCCCATTAGGTGTAAGCATGCCAGTTGACTGTATGGAATCCACGGCCTGTCCAGAGTTTGCTTCATACTACTGGTGTGTTCCTCTTACAATCTGCACCTGTCTGGCAAATACCTGGGAACTGACACCATTAAATACAGATAAGTAATTGGGTTTAGGACCCCACATCCTTCAGCCGAGTCATGCTAATGCATACCTATTATTCTATCAGCTTTCTAAGGTTGTAAGTGGAATATGTGCTTTCTGTCCCTCCCTATTTGTTCCCCCAATGGTTTATGTCCTGTCCAGTGGATTTGCTCTTAGGGGTTGAGAGGTATGGGCATAAGCTCTTCCCATTTCGGAATATTACTTACATCCCCGGGGTGGTCCTAATACAACTGTGCCAGCCAACACCTGCACGCCTAAGCCCATAATTGCATACCCATAGTTCCCCCACCTGCCCCTCCTCTACAACACTCATCCTTACTGTGGGTTCAGGTGGAGTCTAACCACACCACTACACAATGCCCACTCTTCGCGTGTCAAGATCCATGTCAAACATTGTGTCGCCTCATGGGTTATCAGGCTTGCACAACCTACTGGTCTGTGTATGTTTACAGCCTGGTTTGATGACTCATTACAGGAACTGACTCCAATGATCAGTAATTTTTGGGGTGTCCCACAAGGGACATTGATGTCTTTGTTTCAAGATTAGACCTGGCAGGTCTCTCCCATTGGTAGTATCCTGCCTGTGGTCTGGGAAGCAGTGGTGTGTTTACTTTTATTATGTGTCTGTATGTTTCACCGGTCTAGCTGGGGGGGGGGGGGGGGGTTGATGCTACATGTTACACATTTTTGATTGGACCCCTCACCCCCATATGCACGGCCTGTGAACATATGTAATTCGTAACTTCTGTATCATATCCTAGCTATATACATGTGTATATTTACACACACACACACATATATATATATATATATATATATATATATATATATATATTTATATATATGGGTCCATATGACTTGGTCGACAGTTCATATGATCGACTGTTTATTTGGTCGACAGTTCATTTGGTCGACAAGCATTTGCCCCCTTCCCCAATGTTGTGTGACCCTGGAGTTGATATATATAGTTAGGGGTGGGGGTGGGGGGCACAGCCACCCACATTGGGGGTGTGGGGGGTGAAGCTCCCCACCTAAAATGCTTGTCGATCAAATGAACTGTCGACCAAATAAACAGTCGATCATATGAACTGTCGACCAAGTCATATGGACCCATATATATATATATATATATATATATATATATATATATATATACACATTATTAAATACAGATGTATCTGTATATGTATGCATACATGTATATATTTATATATTGCTGTCTCTATATATATATATATATATATATATATATATATATATATATATATATATATATATATATATCTAACGACATATGGGTGCATGGGTGTCTGCATATGTATATACCTATATGTGGGTATGTATATGTATTCTGTCTCTGTATGTATACATTTGTACTACAGAGATGGAGCGGTATATCTCCATGTAGCTAAGGGGAGATATACACACACATGCCTCTACATATATACATAGATATACATCTACATCTGGTTATTCCGTTCCTTGCCATGTAGGTTACACTTTTCTGCAGCGGGAATCGTAGTGGGTGTGGCAACTTGTTGGGCGATGCCTCTGCCCAATGAACACTTTTGCTTACATCCCTGGGGCTGTCCATATAGAACCACATCAGCCAACACCTGCACACCTAGACCCATAACTAGCTACCCATAGTTCCCCCACCCGCAACTCCTCTACAGCACCCATCCTTACTCTGGGAGCTGGTCGGGCCTGAACCTACCACTACACGCTGCCCAATCTCCACTTCAAAGGACCTATGGCATACGTTGTCTTGACCCATGGGTCATCAGGCTATACCACCCTTGTATTCCAGGTATGTACACACCCCGGCCAAAATGGTTGGTGTATCACCTTCCTTTGGTTATATGTCAATTTTTGGGGTGTCCCGCAAGGGACGCTTCTGTCTGTGTTCCAAGATTAGATTTCATGGGTGCACTGTGTAACCACCCGGTTGTATCCTGTCTGTGGTCTGGGGAGCAGTGGACTATTTATATTGTTTGTGGGTTTATGTGTATGCTTCTTCTGTCCAGCTTGGGGGGGCGGTCATGCTACATGTTACATGTTTCTTGCTTGGGCCCCTCACTTCCATTGGCATAGCCTGTGAACATATGTCATTCTTGTGTGCTGTTTTCTATCATAGCTGTATATCTGTGTATATCTATGCACACACACACACACACACACACACACACACACACATATATATATATATATATATATATATATATATCTATATCTATATATATATATATATATATATATATATATATATATATATATATATATATATATATATGTCTGTAAGGCAATGCATACCCCTGCGCAAATGCACTTAAACACCCTTACTGGTGCTTATTTATGCTTAAACCTGCTCACTAGTGCCTTATTCATTATGACACTGATGTTTCACTCCAGTTCACTTTTAATTGTTATTATGCAGGTTATACAGCAGACAGATGTCGAAATATGTTCATATACAGATTACTAATGGAAAATGGTATGCACTGCAGTGGGATTCGGAATGGGAATGTCTGTTTGTTAGGCAGATGCTCTAACCAATACACTATTGCTGTGTTGCTTCATTTGCATATATACCCATATACCCATGACTCCTAGTTCGCCAAACACCCTCCAACACTACACTAACACAGCAGTCATCCATTCTCTAGTTGGATACACGGTGTATCCACACCACTACACATTGGCCACTCCCTACTCCTGTAGACCCATCCCATGGGTTGACTCACTCCACTTATCCTCAGACATCCCAAACCTTTAGTCCACAAACATTGGTGAAATGAGTGACCAATAGGACACTATTCGCAATTTTTGGGTTGTCCCACCTGGGACACACATGTCTTTATTTCAAGATTAGACTCTATACTTCATTATATCATTACTCCTGTTAACATGACACTACAATAAATTAATAAGTATGACTATGTGGTAACGCACACGATACACATGAGAGCTAATAATGTATGAGTTTGGCGAAATTATTTTACAAATAGGACCGGTTTAGTGATTGGCATTGCCATAGCAGGCAGATCACAGGAATGATTCCATGTGTGAGAAAGTCCTCACATTTGATTTTTTGAGAACAGCACAGACTTTGGACGTTGTACACACTTCTGCATTCTAGCAGTTTTGTCCCTTCCCTTCTATGCACAACCTATTATTCTATCTACTGTCGAGGTTTGTAGGGGCACTTTCATATTATTTATGTCTGCAAAAGGAATTAATGTGTTACAGGGAATGTACTTCTACATATAGATGTATGCATGTGTGTATGCATATATACTTATAATGAACTCGCTGACCTACACGAGGCGGTCCAATTAGAACCAGGCCTTCCAACCCTGACACGCCTGGATCCATAATTTCATACCCATAGTTCCTCCACCCTACCCGAGTTCGACATACATGCAAACCATCCATTTTCTGGTTGCTATCACAGCCATGACACACCTCCACACATTGCCCTCTCCCCAGCGTTAGGGGCCCTACACGTATGTTGTCCCAACCCATGTATTATCAGGCTTTCCCACCATTTAGTCCTTGAACATACCTGCCCTTGCTTGTGTAATGGTTGTAGGTCCAACCATCCTAGCAATTTTTGGGTAGTCCCACCAGGGACTACCCTGTGATTGTTTGTAAAGTAGACTTAGCAGATCGGCAGTGTTACTCCCACTGGTAGTATCCTGCCTGTAATGTGAGTGGCAGTACTTTGCTCACCCCTGCCCAGCTTGATATGATATACGCTGACAGCACTAAATAATACTGGAGTTGCTGTTGATTCCCTTTTCATTTTTTTTGTATGCGTTATTGTTATGACGTTCATTCTTCATATATATATATATATATATATATATATATATATATATATATATATATATATCTGTACATACGCATGCACATACATCTACATAATTATATACATTTCCTATGCTGGGCACTGCTTACACCTGTGCAAGTGCACTCAGACTTGCTTACTGGTACTTGTATATGTTTACTATTGCTTATTTGTGCTTACACCTGCTTACTAGTGCCTTATTCATTATGACACTACCACTTTGATTGAATGACATTAGTTAAACATTTCATGTGGTACTCCAGTTCACATTTACATGTTATTATGTAGGTTATACAGCAAAATGACATTCCACATGGAAAATGATATGTGCTACAGTTGGACTCAAATTGTGAATACCTGTTCGTTAGGTAGATGCTCTATCCACTACACTATTGATGCTAACATTGATTCTGCATGTTTTTCTCTATTTGAATGATTTTGATGTGTAAACTATGCTAAGCAGGGAGCAGCGACATGCAAACACGCTGTGCTTCGCTTACACTTTCGATATTGAAGCAATATGAATGTAAAAATAGGGATACAGGGAATCTAATTGTGGAAGTTCTAGGGACGGGGCTCAACATTCCACTACGTGCTTGTGTGTTTATTACTTTGATTTTATTTTATTGTTCTTGAACACTATTGAATGCTTAGCATATATTTCAGTATCCACAGACACTGAATTAATTGCTTACTATAAGAGGCGGGCTCTAATAGTAAGCATAGTAGGTTGTGCAACTGTGGGAGCATATTTCCGCCTCCGTAGAGCACTTAAACATGCCCCCTGCACTTGCACATGTTTCCTGTGCATGTTGAGGGTGCGGCAGTGCGCCTTTATAAATATTCATATGGCGCTGCTGCACCATCTGTAATAAGGACGATCTGTGCAAGCCTAAAAACATCCTTGTGTCGAGCTTCATGAATCCTGGGGTATGTCTTAATAGAAATGCTTTTACGAATTCTAAATCCATATCATCTGTATAACTGTAAATAATGAGCATATATCTAACATTGCAAATAGACATTCCTCTTTCTGTCCCAAACTAGCGCAACATGAATGAAATTGCACAAGAAGTTGTTTTCAGTAATTTAAAACAACTTTGTAGTCGTTAAGCACCACCCTTAAATGCTGTTCTACAAACATAAACTTAATCTCTGTTAGCCATCCCTGTCCCTACACTATGGAGGATTTTTTGGGTCCTTATGAATTTTGGGAAGTGCTTGAAATGTGGGGATAACATGAAAATCCACATAAAAATGATATACTTCAGTAGAGATAATCTTATTCTGCAAACAATCATAAAGCAACGTGTACATTTCTTATCAAAACTTCTGTATCACATAAAGTAATAACTTCATAAGTATGTTCATCTCTCAATTGTTCTAAAATAGCACCCCTATAAAAGTCAGTGTCCATTATTACTACACTACCTCCTTTATCTGCAGGCTGTATTGATATAGCCATATCTAACTGTAGCCTATTCAGAGCTGAGGACTCTGCTTTAGATAAATTGTAATTTTTTTTTATGAAATTTTTTACGTGTGTTATTTGGAACATTATTTAAAATACAGTTTAAGTCTCTTTCACATACATTGCAAAAGACCTCTAAAGTGGGGGTTAAACTGGGATTGAACATATTCAGTCTCTTAAAAGTATTTATGTTGTCATTCGAAAATAACAGCTTTTACTTCACATTTTGTGCAAACATTCTAATATCTGCTGATACATCTCCTAAAACAGATTCACTGGCTGGAATAAAAGATAATCCTTTTCATAATATTCTTATTTCATCTGAATCCAAAATCCTATATTATTGATTATGATTATAAATAAACCCATATTTTCTTCAACAATGGTGACTGTAACTTTTCCTGCTGAGCCAATCTCTGTTTGCGTCCTTGGCTGTTGCAGCAACCTCTCTCCTCCTTCCCTCTGTCTCATATTGGCAGAGGTAATTTCAAAAAGCTTGAGTTTGTTTTGAAGGTGCAATTACTGATTTTGGGTGCAAATCTAATAAATTCTCACTTAAAACTGCACCGGAGGTCTTAGAGAGTGCGCTATCACTCATCACAGGTACAGTTATAGCAGTTGCTGTCATCTGAGTAGATTATCTTTCATCAGTAGTCCTTTTAGACAAACTGGACTCTTTAGTTGATACCTTATTTGTACGTTTGGGCCAAGAAAACACTTGACCAGTATTAAAATCTAAAAAGTCTCTGCAATTTCTGCATTTTTGATATTTTAAGTGGAATTCATAAGCAGAGACATTAATAACTACCTCTTCTAAATAAGTCTTAAGTAATGGCGACAGAAACTTATCAAGAAGGGCAAGTTGTAAATCCAAAATTCTATCAGTCAATGAGTCCTCTAATGGTTTAAAATAATCTGTTATCAACTGCATATATGAAAAATTAGTATCCGGATTTATTCTTTGCCAATTTGTAACAGTTCTGGATGACAAGTACTGTAAGTGGGCATAACGAAAACATGTAAGCCTCTCGGTACCACTTTGTAGTGCTGACATGCTTCCATATATAGTCCCTGCATTTGATAATGCTTAACTTTAAATAGATGGTTTTCTATTTCACTAGTATAGCTCCTCAATATGTGGAGTAAGAGATCTGTGTATCTGAGAAGGAAAAGATTAGATTACCACAGTATAAAACACTGACCCTTCTGCTACCATTAATAGCCTTACCCAATGAAAGAATATTATATTCTTGTGAAGTGAATGAAATATCAAATCATTTGGCTTGAGCAAGTATTCAGACATAGACTAAATTTCAGGCTGGTAAATGGAAAGGCAGCTATATAGGAGAGACAGTTTTATGCATACATCTAGCATCGATATAGACCATTATTAAGCCATGTAGTGCATCTTATACTGCAGTAGTTACACTACGTCAATGTTTTGTATTGCACTAGGGTTTGGATGGACATTACCAGAGAAGAATAATGGTTAATCTATCCAATTGTGATGGCTATTTGTTTTCTCTTATGACATAAATAAAAACATTTTATTCATATTTATTGCAAAATAACACACACAACACACAAGTGGAATGCTTTCTCTATCAATCTGTCCCAATAATTTTTAAACTTGCACTTGAATACAACAAATACATATTTTGACTGGTGTAACCTCATGGAGATGTAAACATTATTTTACCTTTCATATCTGCAACGTAAACACAGCATTTAGAACTGTCTGTGTATATACAGTGCATAGCTAAAACGCAGACTTTCTTACTGATATTAACACACATTATATTCCAAACAATCACCATAGAGAATCATAATGCATTTATAATGCTCTTTTCATTATAACTCTTGAAAAATCATCACCACATTTTAGTTTGAGCTTATATGTTTTATATATCAACATTTATTTAGGGTAGTATGCGACATGTTTTAAAATAACTATGTGAACACGTCTAAGCAAAACATCCTAAACTTTCTGGACTTTGCTGCATACTATGGAGCCATACAGATGTCCTCCCATTGTTTCTTTGCAACTGTCTTTCCAATTCTCTTCCCAAAGTTTTCTAACTGCCTCTGTGCAAAACTGTGTCTAACTTTATAATACAGAAATCTGGTCAGGGAAGGATTGAAGAAATGAAGATGAAGTTCGCTAGATAGATAGTAAGATGGACTATGTGAGATAGATGAGGAAAATAGGACATGCGAGTGGAACCCAAAGCAGTACCAGTCAGTGGTGGCTGGTGACTTCAAAGGGGGGGGGGGGGGCTGCAGGAAAAAAAATGAATGGGTGAAGCCAAAGACACTATTGCAGGGATGTATTACAGATGGTCAATAACCATTACCTATGATCGAACAGTCGTTGTCATTCACTTTCATCCACAGACTGCTTCAGTACAAATTCACTCATTATAGCTACTTTACTAACTAAATACACCTTAGATGTTCAACAGTTGTTGTCATTCACTTTCATCCACAGACTGCTTCAGTACAAATTCACTCATTATAGCTACTTTACTAACTAAATACACCTTAGATGTTGCTTTCCACATCTGAATACCTAGCGACTGTATTTCGCCTGCCTTTCTGTTACATTGAAGCTGTTTTTACTGCATTTAACTTAATATTGCACTTGGAATCCTTGTTTGTTACTATTTGACTGTATTTGTAGCAAATTCTTCTGTGTAAGCTGTAGTAGCTGATTCATAGCATTTATAAGTGTTTGCTGTACCTGTTTCTGCCTGTTTTGTGAAAAAAAAAAAAAAAAGAAAAAAATATCTCTTGTTTTTCCTGCTTTACTAGTTTAGTCCAGTTTCAGAGTTGCTGATTCCTGGGCTTTGGTTGTAGTTCCTGTGTACTGTTTCCTTGCCTTATTTGGGGGAGAGGAAGTTACCTTGCTTACCAGTGGGAGTGGGAAGCATTGAGCTGCCTTTGTCCAGTTTTGTGAGGTTTCAGCCAGTAACTAGTAGTTTATTGGTCGTTTTGGGCCAGTTTCTAGCTTTTCCAGCCCCTGGTATAAAACGCGTAAACGCTGCTAGCTGATTTAGCTGAGCTGCCACTGTTGCACACTAGGGCAGCCCGGTTAAGCAGGTTTAAACTATTCAGGCTACCTAAAGTCCACTCTTCAAATTTTCCCTTAAAACTACCTTCCTCGAACTATACTACTGATCAAATCAGCGTATCCTATAACTAAAAAGATCATCTCTACTTGACTCCAAGTAGACTATTCTCTATCTGTTAAACCTAACACTTGCTCCTACAGTACTTATTACCTTGATACGGCACTCTTGTCATAGATAGTACCCCAAAAAGGCAACCCCCATTTCTCGGTCACCCACGTCCCCCGAATCTTTTTTAAAGTTTTTGTCTATCCTTCTAGCATGTCGAGGGATCAGTTGCTAGTGTCCTCTCCTGCTCAGCTGGTGAACCTGGGAATATTGAGGCAATGTTACAATTGCCTCATGTACACAGACAACCCTCTCCTCCTCCCACAAAACACAAATACATGCGAGAGATGCAACTATACGGCCAAACTGGAGGCTGAGCTCTCTCAACATAGGACTGGCAAGACCAGTCAGGAGGAGAAGGTTACCACACACACTATAGACCCAGTCTCACATAGTACCATTACAACCTCAAATCATACACATAAACACACAAAGACATACTCGGAGGCTCTGATCAAAAATCTACCAAAACAGCAGAGGCCACCAAAGCAGACACCCAAACAACCACCACCTCAGAACACAACACCTGCAACACATAGACCTCACAGTCAGAGTGTCAAACAGTCACAGCCCTTAAGGCCAAACACAATGCCAGACACACTAGTCATTGGTGACTCCATAGTCAGACACACTGACGCCCCGGTCACCAGACTGAGTAAGGAGAAGGTCACAGTAAGCTGCCTGTCGGGCGCTAGAATCCGCCACATAACGCAAGCACTCAGGTCTCTCAACAGCAGGTACAAATATGACTCAGTCATTGTCCACACTGGTGTAAACGACCTGAGACGTACCTCCTTGGACTACATGAAAAGAGACATTGAGGAGCTCTCTGATTATGTAGCCCAGGCAGGTATGACCCTGACCTTGAGCAGTATCCTACCTTCACCAAGAATTATGCCACAATACAGAGATAAGATGATCAGCTTTAACAATTGGCTTAAACACTGGTGTCATTCAAAGGGGATCCAGTATCTGTCTGCCTGGGATGACATGCTGGACAAGCCACGCTGCTTCAAGGGACGGCTTGCACCTGTCACCCCTGGGATTCCGGATATTGGCAAAGGCTCTTGCCACCCCATAGTGCCTTTTTAGGCAAGGCTCAAATTCTAAACCTACCACCCTAGAACACAAAAAGGAAAAAACTAAGGGTAATGCTGCTCAATGCCAGAAGTCTAAATCTCAAAATGCACGCACTCGAGGCCCTTCTCAGTATGGAGAACATCGATGTCTGTGCTGTGACAGAAACCTGGTTCAAGGCTCCTGAGAGCACCCCAGCGCTATCAGGTTTTACCTCATATCATGCTCCGCCCCAAAATCCAGACAATACCAAGAAAGGAGGGGGTATCCATATTCATCAAGGACACCCACACCTCAAGACTGGTGGCAACGCACGATGCATCGGAGACCATCCAGGTGCAATTAACCATAGGCAAGACTGCTCTGCAAATTGTAGCATGTTACAGGCCACCCTCACAAGCTCAGGAACCTCACATGGCCTTCCTGAAAACACTAGAGGGGATAAATGTATCACCAAACACCATCATACTAGGTGACTTCAATTACCCTAATATAGACTGGGAACACTACTCAAGCCCAAACACCCTAGCCCAAAAGTTCCTGGAATTCATAAACTCAAATGCCATGGAACAACTAGTCACCATCCCCACAAGAGGAGATAACATACTTGATCTCATCATCATGAACATGGGAGCACAATGTTCAACACCGAAGTATACCCCTCACTGGTGAGATCAGATCACAAACTAATCTCGCTGGAGGTCCTCATCCCACCCCCACCTGAAATAAAAAGACCACAGTAAAGAACTTCTCAAAAGCCGACTTCACACTTCTAAAGACTAGTGTGGTCTCCTTTCAGGCCCCGAGCCATGGAAAACAATACTCAAGCCGCTGAATCACTTACAAATGCCTTCTACCAGCACCTGCAGGACTGCATGGATAAGGCAATCCCAAGCAAAACAAAGACTCTTTGTACCAAAGGCAAGCGTCCAGTCTGGTGGACCCCAGCCATAAACAAACTCTACAACAAAAGGAGGAAGCTACTACAAGATAGAGCAAAATCCTTAAAAGGTAAGACACCCTTGATCACTATAAGTAAAAACTAAGAGCTCTCATAAAATCATCCAAAGCAAATTTCGAGAGAAAAATAGCTAAAGACTCTAAAGACAATCATAAGGCCTTCTTTAGCTATGTTAGAAACCTAGGAGGAAACTCCCAGATATGCTCAGAACTAGTTCAAAATGATGTGAAGATTACTGATCCTACAGACATTGCCAACATACTGGCTGACAGGTTCAGTGCAAGGTTCTCCGCCCCTCCCCCCGAAAAGGAGAGATGTCTATAGCAAACGAGTGCACCCCCCGAAAGATCTCCAGCCCAAGTGAGAACTGCTCTCTCCAAAGCAAAAACACAGCATCCATGGGACCTGATGGTGTCCCCGGCTGTGTGCTCCATGAACTCAATGAGGAATTAAACCCACAGCTAGGACAGCTGTTTAATCAAAGTCTTACCTCTGGATACATACCCAGGAGTGGCGACTGCAACTGTGGTCCCACTTCACAAAGGCGGTGCCTCCACAGACCCTGGAAATTACCGCCCATTAGCTTGACAAGCCTTATCTGCAAAGCCATGGAGAGGATCATAATGGACCTCATAAACAAAGACATAGGGAATTTGCAGACTTTGGATCCAACCCAGTTTGGCTTTGTCAAAGGCAGATCATGCCTTTTAAACTTGGTTGACTTTTTCAAACAGTCACCAAAGCCATTGATGAGGGAAAGGCAGTCCATACAGCCTACCTCGATCTGGCTAAGGCCTTCGATACAATACCCCACTCGGGTATCATTGAAAAACTCATCAGCTTAAATGTTAACCCATACATCACAAGATGGGTTGCAAACTGGCTGAGTGACAGAACCCACAGGGTCAGAGTTGCTGGCGCCATGTCAGACTCAAAGCCTGTCACAAGTGGTGTCCCACAGGGCTCAGTCCTGGGCCCACTCTTGTTTGACATCTACTTTTCCCAGTTACAGGCAAACACAGGAGGGTTATGGCTGACAAAGTTTGCAGATGACTGCAAACTGGGCCATAGTAGAAAACACATCTGACACAGATATCCTTCAGAAGGGTCTTACAGAAATGGATAACTGGTGCCAGAGCCACAGCCTAAAGTTAAATGCCAAAAAATGCATAGTCATACCCTTCGGGAAAAACAAGGTTACCCCTAGCTACCAAATAGGTGGCAATCCACTGAGCACAGAAGAAGTTATCAGGGACCTGGGGACCCAGGTTGATAGTAGTCTGTCATTCGACACCCATGTAGCTAAAGTAGTTAGGAAGACCTTCTACATTGCCCACCTTATCATGAAGGGATTCTCATCTAGATCAAGGGAGGTCATAGTCTCCCTTTACTCATCACTCATCAGACCAATGATTGAGTACAATGCCCCATTCGGAATGTATCTGACCCGACACTTGCAGCAGCTGGAGAGGCCACAAAAGTTCCTCACCAAAAGGATAAAGGGTCTCAAAATCTGTCCTATGCTGCCCGACTGAAAGAACTCCATCTCTATTCAGTCGCACGCTTGCTCAGAGGTGACCTTTGCCTAACATACAAGGCCATGTCAAACCCAGATTTGATGAATATGCTTCACCTCAAAAATCTAGATCCATCAGAGCCACAAGGGCGGGAGACTTAAACCTCGACACGGCTATTAATAGGACGTGCTGGAGGGATAGATTCATCACCCAAAGACTCCCTATGCTGTGGAACAAAATCCCGGTACATGTGAGGCAGAGCACCTCGCTGGCCTTGTTCAAGAGAAATCTTGACCAATGGATGGGAGATCGCAGATATACCCCAGGGATTACCTCAGTGTCACTGCTCGACAGAGGCACAGCAAAATAATGGGTATAGTCCCCATACTAAAGGGGTGGCGTAAGCCACAAAACGATGGGCTAGGCTTGTAGATGCCCTCGGGCAGATAGCCTAGTATGAACCTATGAACCTATGAACCTATGTCTAACCACGGTCAGCACTCCATGGGTCCCTCTGTTACCCACTAGCCTCCCCTGAACCCCCCCCCTCCAGGTGACCTCCTCTGTCTTCCCCACATCCTGTAGCTACATCATCCAGTAATGTTACTTCTTTCTTGCTTTTTTATTCTTCATCTTACTTTTTACCCTCCTCCTCCTCCTCCCCATGCTTTTAACACTCTGTAACTGACCAAAACTTCACTCTGATTTCAAATCTAGAGGAAGTAACTAAATTAAGACAGGGGGCTGCTAGGAACCCAAAAGTTATAGAGTTGTAAATGCACTGAGGTGCAACTTAGATTTTTTTAGCAACTATTGACTTGATGATGATGGCCTGAACAAAGAATTATAAGTAAGGAAATATATTGTCTTTCTGGGAATAGTGCCTGCCTTACTGCCCCTCCAAAAAGACAGTTCTCTTCTGTGTACCTCTCTGGTGTTAGCTTAGGATGAAAAGTACAAGAACAAATGGCCAGAGACATATATTATACTGCTGAAGGTCTGGGAGAAGAAACAAAAGGACTTAGATAAAATCTATAAAGAGAAATGAACTTCACATAGAAGAAATGAACAGCCAAAAACTCAATAGGGGAATGAAGTGCTGTTATGTGACAGCATTACTCAGTGCAACACTCTGCCAATGATCTGTTGCTATAACACACATCCTGCCCAGACCACCACAGACAGCTACTTATTGAGTACAATCCTGATGCTTGCCTGTTACTGAAAATGAAAAGAAATTATGCACACTACTTCTGCAAAGCCAGAATAATAAATTCTTATTTTAAACAAATGACAATAGTGTCAGTCACTTTTATCCACAGACAACCCCTGCACCCAACAATTAAAAGACAACTTCATTGACTGAATACACCTCAGATATCAGAGATAATAAAGTAAAAATAGCAAAAATTGGACTAATTGATTTATTTTGCCCCCCCCCCCCCCCACCATGTACAGGTAGATCCCTTCATTAGTTTGTCCATGTATGTATAAGCACTTATTTATTTATTTATTTTATATTTGTTGACCGGGCTAGTCCAACTGGATATATGTCCATTTTCAGTAGAGGCCCGGGGAGAAATGCTCTAAGACAGATCCATTATACCAATTTGTATAAGGTTACAATTTCAAAACAGTGTATATAAGGTTACAATCAAGTTAACATAGCAGATGATTCAAAACATTTTACAGTACATTGCAGAACAATATTTACAAAAATATAGAACAAGATATTCACATGAGGTAGATTGAACTTTTTTCAGGTTTACAATTCCTGAGAATGGTTGCATAAGAGTATTTACAGCATATAGAACAAGATATCCACGTGAGGTAGATCATAACTGTATGCAGGTTTACAATTCCTGCAATGTTTGCAGGAAAGAACATTGAATTAAAAGTCAGAGTGGAGTTAGGAGAAATTTAGAAATTCACAGAAATTCACTTCACTGACATGAGGATTAAACAGTTTCCCGAATGACCCCTTCAGTAGTTTGCCCATATCTGCACACAAACTTCATGGACACTGAAACTAAACATTGCCCTTAGTGACCCATTCATTAATATATCCATGCATGCACAAGAACGAAAATAAAGCATTTCCACCAGTGAGCCCTTCGGTAGTATATCCATTTATGCACAAGCACTTCAATGACTTTAAAATGAAAATTTCCCCTAATCTCCCCATCAATATTTTGTTCATGTTGTCTGCATAAGCACTTCACCAACACCAGAATTAAACTTTTTCTCCAGCGACCCCTTCAGTCCTTCAGTAATTTGTCCATGTCTGCAAAAGCACCAAAATAAAACATTTCCCCCAGTGATCCCTTCACTAGTTTGTTCATGTCTGCACAAGTACCAAAATGAAACATTGCCACCAGCAATCCCTTCAGTAGTTTGTCCATGTCTGCACGAACACAAAAAATGAAACATTTCCTCTAAAGACCCTTTCAGTAGTTTGTCCATGTCTGACAAGAACTTCATTGACATGAAAATGAAAATTTTCTGCAATGATCCAAAAATAAATAGTTTAAAATAAATAAAAAAATCTTTTCCCATGCTCATGTTTCCTATTCCATGCAAACTACTTCCTTCTTCTTGGCTTAGGCTGCCTCAGGTGCTCCTGGCTACATCATGCAACAGTGCGATGAATCACTCATTGAGTGACTTGCCAAATGCAGCTGATCAAACATGGTAGATGATTGGGAGGCATAATGCTGGACTGTTTTCAAAGCATTCTGGTAATTTTAAGAAGCTGATTTTATGGAACTTCTTGGAACACCCGAAACACAGCAGAAAGTCAACAATTAGCTTTAATTTTAAAACAATAATTGACGTTCTGAGTTACCCCTTTTTTCCTCTTTTTAGCTGGGGTGGGGGCTGCAGCCCAGCAATCCAGTACCACGAGCCACACCTGGTCCCATTTGCAGAAAAAGTCAAGGAGAACAAATAACGGTGTTCAGTCACATGTTCAGGAAAGCAGAAGAGAATGTGGTAAAGCAGATTAAGAAGAAACAGGAAGGAAAGAGAAGATGAGGACATTCAGCCAAGAGATGGGAGGATTTGTGATAGAAGACCTATGAAAATCAGGCATGACTATCAAAGAAGTTAGAAGAGTGGCTGTGAATAGAGAGAAATAATGACAGTTGATACAAGATTTTGACCCTATGTAAAAATAGGGAAAGGGGGGTGATGATAATGATGGTGATACCTCATGAATAACCTCACTTGATTTTAACTGAGTTCATCTTAAAATACACACTTAAAGTTGTTGCTCTTTACCCTTATCATGAAAAGAAAAGGGAAAGACACAGCACAGCATTATTTAGTCATACCATACACTACAAGTATCATCATGCCTGCTTGCAGACAGCACATTGCCTGCACGGTTATCCTATGAAAACTCAGTTGCTATGTTCCTAACCTATCTCCAAGCTGCCCTTGCACCCTAACATTTTTTCTTGTTTGACAACTACTTTTCTGAAGAAAAGCCAATACCAAAGGGCTCTGGCTGACTAAGTATGCAGATGACTGCAAGTTAGGAGCAGTCATTGAATCCTCAAATGACTTAGCCATCATGCAGGAAGGTTTGTTCCAAATAAATAACTGGTGCCAAAATTATGGACTGAAAGTAAATGCCAAAAATGCATGATTGTGTCCTTTGGAAAATCATCTACCTCAGGGATATATCACACTGACAATATGCCCCTAAGAGTTGACCTAGTTGTTCAGGATTTGGGAACTTATGTGGACAGTGATCTCTAACTTTTGACCAATATGTAAGCATTGTTGTAAAAAGTCCTTCTGTATTGTACAGTTTATAAATAAAGGGTTGTGTCTAGATCTAAGAATGTCATTGTATCCCTTTACTCAACCTCATTAGACCAGTCACTGAATATAATGCCCCCTTTGGCATGTATCTAACCAGACACATGCAGCAACTGGAATGCTCACAGAGATACCTTACAAAAGGATACAAGGTCTAAACAACATGTCCTACATGGACTGACACAAAGCCACATCACTATACTTTGTATTCTACAGACTGCTAACAAGTGAACTGCATCTGGCGTGCAAGGCATCCTCCCACCCATTGCTAATGGATTTATTGTACATCAGGAAGTCAAATGGCATCAGAAATACTCAGTCTAGCTAGCTAAGCATCTTCTGCAACATCGACAGAATGGTTTGGTGGGACAGGTATATCTCACAGAGAATAACGCTTTTGTGGAACAGACTCCCCATCCACATAAAACAAAGTTCATCCCTGTCCATATTCAAACACAACTTAGATCTATGGATGGGAAAGAGAAGATTTACCACAGGTCTGCCACCTGCCCTATTAATGGACATCCTCTAAATGCTTATCCCATGCATGATTCCCCTCAAATTATATATGGTTACCCAGTTATTCTTATTAGGGGTAATATATAATTATTGACCTTGGAATTGGTAAGACCAATCTATAATCAAATGGATGGGATAGGTTAATTCAAGCACAAAAAAAAGACATTGACTAGGCTTAAAATTGCCTGCAAGGGCAGCTAGCCTAGTACTTACCAATGATCCTATAACAAAACAGATTCTTTACAGATAATGGTCCAGCACGCATACCTTTAAACTCTTCACAAAAGTGAATTATTGAAGTGACATAAATAATTAATCAATGGAAAAATATCCTACAAGTATATTTATCGAAATGTACAATTTAAGTTATGTATATCAAAAGCTATACTAATAAAAATTGATAAAACTAGTGGTCTAAGATGGAAGTGTGGCAGTCCTGCAGAAAAGATTATGTTTTCTTGTTAATTTCCTATCTGAATGCCCCTGGGTGTCTATCAGCTACCTGGCTGGACCATTTTATTGCAAGTGTCTACAATACTATTCCCTGGGGCTGAGACATACCAATGATGGATTGGGCAGGGGAGTGAATTGGAGCAGCCAGCTGTATCACATATGTTAGTATTGCATGCCAGGATTTTTTATGGTATACCCTAGCAGAGTTAGTAACATCACACGCATTACTGCGTGTAACATCACTTAGTGCCAGACCCCCTTCAAATGCCATACTTTAATGCCAATCTGCCCTTTGATTGCAGCACTGGGGATGTATATTCATCACTGGCAGAACCTCCTCCCTCCCTTCCTCCTGGAGTGGGTGAGCCAGCAAAGCTGTTCTTTCCCACTATTCTCACCAAAGGCAGCTCTTCCAGTACCCAGACTGCTAGTCAATTTTAGGTCACCTGGGTAATACTTAGAGCTCCATCTCTTTAGGTCATGGAGCTAGGAAGGTGCTGTATTCTAATGTGCTCTGTCTCTGATTAGCTGTGAAAGTTACAGTAGGTAAGCTGTGAGCAATTTTATGGCTATGGTACTGATACCAAATTTAGCGACTGCTCCAAAGTGTATGATTGACAAAGTGAGCTGCACATTTTATGCCAATGAAAAGGCTTTTTTTAGTTTTCCTTTTATCCATCGCTTTGTAAATACAATTAATTCCTGCATATATTGTTTGGGTATTGTAACCTCTTTTGAGCCAGTATGCTTTGTCCGAGTGTAGATTTTGTGCAGAAAGACCATTCCATTAATTGTTTGTAGAGGAGTTTTACAATAATCTTAACTGATAGACAAGGTATGGTGAATGAGGATCCCCCAGATTCTCAAAAGCCTGCACGTAGTGCAAGATGAGCACAGTAGCTCACGCAGGCAATATGTCTGCTGTGCGATCCAGGAACAGACGGCAGGGGCGTGCATGGGAGCTCCAGCACTAATCTTGCATGAACTAAGCCCTGATATGCAAATCACCTCATTTGCAGGAGAAATCCATGAAAATTAGGTGATTTTGCAATTCAGGAAGCTTGCAATGGTCTGTGCAAGACTAGTGCAATCTGCAGAAATGTACTCGGTTAGTAACCGAGTATATTTCTGCAAATTCCAAAACAGAGCTATGACAGTTCCAAATAAAGGCTGCATATCACTGAGAAAGCATGCCAGTGACCAAGTAGAAGGCCATTGGCATTGCAAACTGTTAAAAAAATAGAACAATCAACTTTTAATTTTTTTTGCCTATCTCGGCTGTTTAAGCATAGGGCAGTGGCATGCAAATGGGATCGGGGGGAAAAATAAGAAAATAAACTGAAATGAGCATTCTAACAAAATCCAGTATTCTGCCATGCAAGTCAATGGCAGACAAAAGACAACCTGGCCAATGAGTAGTGGTTGCTAAGGGGGGAGGCTCAGTGTGGGACATGTAACTATACATTAGCAGGCAATCCTATTCAAATGAAGGAAATGTTAGTGAATCCCAGATTTTCCCAGGGTGTGAGGTAGGTCCCAAGAGTGTAAGAGTATAAATAGATGGGTGCAAGACTAGGATATAGGTGACTTCATGGGGGTGTGTGTCAGGCATACTGTAAGCAGATTGGAGACCTGTGGCTCGGGATTGCTCCTAGCTTAGCACAGCTAAGCTAGGGGTGTGTCTACACCTGCCTAGCACTCTTTACAAAGTGTAAGCAGGTGTATGTGCCACGCACCAGGTTTTACAGGAAGAAAAAGGAAGGCAAACCAGGAAATAGCAGCTCTGTGCACATTTGAGTACTCCATTTGTGCGGCGTGCACACGGGCTTAAACAGGAAGGCAATGGGAAGGGAAAACAGCAGTAGGAAGGTAATCAAAGAGAACTAGCTTAGCTGACAGGTAAAATGTATCAGAATCAGCCAGCAGACCAGCTCAGCCCAGCACACCACTATAAACTATACAAACACCTTTCCTCCTTATTTTTCCCAAAAATTCTACACCACCTGTGTATACAGACGGGGAAATTTTACAAAACGAAAGCAAGAGAAAAAATGTTAGGGGCTGCTTTTGCTAATATAGACCAGTATGTGCAAGAGGCTGAGGGTGGTGAGGATGTGAATGCTGCTGAGCAACCCACGGTGAGGAGACGGAGAAGGGTGTATAGACCCAGGGTAACCTACCAGGGGCTACATGAGCTGGAGATAGTGGAGCACTATAGGGTGGACAGGGACCTCCTACAGCAAATTGTAGAGCTGTGCCGGCCACGCCTGACACACAGAACTAACAGAGGGGAACCCATCCCAGTGGATACCAAGGTATGTGTAGTCCTAAGAATACTAGCTACAGGTAACTTCCAAAGGCCAACTGGGGATATGATGGGGATTTCACAGGCATCAGCATCCAGGGTACTCCACCAGTTTCTGGATGCCATGTCAGCACATGGTGAGCATGAATATTTCCCCATCACCCGTGAGGTGTTCGACAGCAATATGCGTCTCTTCCACCAAATAGCAGAATACCGTGAGGTAGTGGGTGCAATAGACTGCACTCACATATGCATTAAAGCACCACCAGGTGAGCGGGCTAGGGTCTACATCAACCACAAGGGCTTCCCCTCCATCAACTGCCAGGTCATGTGCAATGCCCAGGGCATAATAATGAATGTGTGTGCTGGCTGCTCAGGGAGCTACCACGATTCCCACATCTGGCATCTGATGCAGCTGTACCAGACATTTGCCAGTGGGGACATCCCACATGGTCACCTAGTGGGGGATGCTGGGTACGTACTGGAGCCATTGCTGATGACACCCATCAGAAATGCACACATACACGAACAAGAACTCCATAATGACACACACGCACAAACACGAATCATAAAAGAGCATGTGTTTGGGATGCTAAAGTTATGGTTCTGGTGCCTGGACACATCCAGTATTCACCAACTACATGTATCCAAATTGTTTTTGTATGTGCCATGCTACACAGTATGATCCTCCGGAAACAGCTGCAGCAGGAACAGCATGGGGCAGGGCCACACAGCCCCCCACCAGTGCCAAGGCCTGCACAGGTGCAGAGTGACTCGGAGGAGGAACAACCTGAGCCTGCCCCAGTAGGCAGAAGGAGTGTGCCCAGTATGCCCTGGCCTTGGCAAAGAGGCAACGCATAGCACATGCACTGACACAGTAGGAACCCAGGGAATGACACCTCTCTCCGACTCGCACATACAGTAAAAGGGATGCCAAACATGACACTACCTGTGCTCAACCATGTATAGGGAGTGTGCTATGTGCATCCAACATAGGCAGCTCTGCAGCACCACCGTCAATACTGGGACACCCACAAGGTAAGGGACTCACACATGCCAGCTGGGGGGGAGGCACAAACCCAACAACAGTCACAGCCAGCAGGATAGGTGTAGACAAACACAAAGGCATGCTGTACTATGGCTTCTGAATGCGCTCCATGGGTAACCCCTACCCCAGACCTATACAGACAGACTACAGCAGGCCAGCCAGTTGGATGTAAGTTGTGAAGTCTAGGAAGTCAGAAACTAATATGTAGGTAGTGAAAGCTAAGATGTGTAGTACACTGGTATGCCTCTAGCCACCACGATAGGTAAGACTACAGACTGCAGTGGTGTACCCAACATACCTGTACAGTCCTAGCAAATGTGTAAAAGTGTAAGGTGTGCCCCACCATCCCATGTACACTTATAGTAACAGTCAGGTGTGCCCCCCCCCACCCCTGTGTAGAAATGTAGAAACAGTCAGGTGCCCCCCCCGCTATGCAGAAATGTAGCAACAGTCAATGCCAAATGACTGACGTATACCCTGCAGACACAGCATGCTACCTGTCAGTGTAAAACACAAAGGTCAGCACCGCAGTACAAACCACCTGGACCTGATCCACACATGCAGTATAGATGGCCATACTGGGCATCCTCACACACTTAGGGGAATGAAGGCAATGTCAGTCAACAACATACTGAAAGCCCATACTGAGCATGCTCACACACTTAGAGCAAACAACAGTGGACCAGACATATCTGGCAGTTGCAGTTCTCAATGCAGACACATGTCAGTATGCACCACTCCTGCCTTGCACACACAGTGGATAGGAATACAGACATATATATATATATATATATATATATATATATATATATATATATATATATATATATATATATATATATATATAAGGACAACACACTATAATAAGCCAAAGGTAAATGGACATAGATGTGTTGAAAAGGGTGATCGTGACAAGGAGCCATCTGGGCCTGTCCCACCCAGCACACAGCCAAAGGGCCCCAAACACATGAGGTGCAGGTGTCACTCACTGCAGATACTAGCCACCAGTATCTGTCATCATGACAGCGTGTTGCACGTGCAAGCTGTGCAACATGACTATACAAGGAAGTTGTCACCTAGTAGCTGTATACACGTACTTCTGGCATATGACCCCATGTGTGCTCGCATACGGCATGTCAACCCCTACATGAATGGGTTACGGCCCATGCACACACCACCCTCCCCATAGCAGTATCATGACAAGCCTGCTTAGGTCATCCAATGTGAAATACACCTTTGGGGGAGCTGTAGCTCAGTAATCCCCATGGCGTGTGCCATAACTGTGTAGTGCTGTACTGATAAACTAGTTAGGTAGTAGTCCTAACCCCAGACTTGGCAACTGTGTGAGTGTGTGCATGTGTGCATGTCTCAGTCTCTGCCTGTGTAGAGAGAAATGCTTTCTAGGCTACTCACACTCAGTACAGTTCCTATACACAACATTGGCAAGGCTGCAGATGTCACGCACCTAGAAATACACCTCTGGGAAAACCATTGGCCAGTAATCTCTGTAGTGCATCTTGTAACTGTGTACTGCTATAGTGTGCTAAAGTAGTTAGGTAGGTGTTCTAACCCCAGACCTGGCAACTGTGTGTGTCTGACTGTGTAGAGAGCAATGCTTTTTAGGCCACTCACATACCGTACAATACACATACTTGACTTTGGCAAGGCTGCTGATGTCACTCACCTAGAAATACACCTCTGGGGAAATCATAGTCCAGTAAACTCTGTAGTGTGTCCTGTAACTGTGTACTGCTGTAGTGTGACAAAGTTGTTAAGTAGGTGTTCTAACCCCCCACCTAGCAACTGTGTGAATGGGTGTGTGTGTCTGACTGTGTAGAGCGTAATCCTTTTTAGGCCACTCACACCCCGTACAATACACATACATGACTTTGGCAAGGCTACTGATGTCACTCACCTAGAAATACACCTCTGGGGGAAACCATAGCCCAGTAAACTCCATAACACGGGCTGTAACTGCGTACTGATGTAGTGTGATAAAGTAGTTAAGTAGGTGTCTAACCCCAGACCTGGCAACTGTGTGTGTGTCTGACTGTGTAGAGAGCAATGTTTTTTAGGCCACTCACACCCTGTACAATACACAAACTTAACTTTGGCAAGGCTGCTGATGTCACTCACCTAGAAATACACCTCTGGGGAAATTGTAGCCCAGTAAGCTCTGTAGTGTATCCTGTAACTGCATACTGCTGTAGTGTGATAAAGTAGTTTAGTAGGTGTTCTAACCCCAGACCTAGTGTGTGTATGTCTGACTGTGTAGAGAGTAATGCTTTTTAGGCCACTCACTCCCCGTACAATACACATACTTGACTTTGGTAAGGCTACTGATATCATTCACCTAGAAATACACCTCTGGGGAAATTATATCCCAGTAATCTCCATAGCTCATCTTGTAACTGTATTGCTGTAATGTGATAAAGTAATGAGGTAGGTGTTCTAACCCCAGACCTGGCAACTGTTAGTGCGTGAATCTGTATGTGTGTCTGAGTAGAGAGAGAAATGCTTTTTAAGCCACTCACACTCCATACAATTCATATACTCAACTTTGGCAAGGCTGCTGATGTCACTCACCTGGAAATACAACTCTGGGAAAATAATAGCTTAGTAATCCCTGTTGCGTGTCCTGTAACTGTTTACTGCTGTATGTGATAAAGTAGTTAGATAGATGTTCTAACCCCAGACTTGGCAACTGTGTGTGTAAATCTGTGTGTCTCTGTCTGTCTATGACAGAGTAACAAACAATGCTTTTTAGATTACTCACACTCCTTAGAATTCATATACTTAACTTTGGCAAGGCTGCTGATGTCACTCACCTAGAAATACACCTGAGGGAAAGTCATAGCCCAATAATCTCTGTAGGGTGTCCTGCAACTGTGTACTGCTGTAGTGTGATTTAGAACTGTGGTAGGGTTCCATCTCCACCCATGGCAGTTCTGGATGTTTTGTGTGTGTTGCAATGTCTGTGTATGGAGCAAGGCATCATAGGCTACTTACTCACAGTACATTTCAAATGCCCTACTTTACCGATCCTGCTGATGTCATTCATTGTGAAGTACAACAATGGGGAAAAAGCTCTTTAGGAATCCCTGTGGTGTGGCCTATAAAAGATCCATGCTGTAGTATGATATAGACTTTGGTCAGGGGTTCTATACCCACACATGTCAGTTGTGGATGTTTTGTGTGTGTTTCACTGTCTGTGTAGGGCGCAATGCATTTTAGGCTAGTCACTTGCAGTACAGTTGAAATGCCCTAATTTGGTAAACCTGCTGATGTCATTCAATGTAAAATACACCTTTGGGGAAGGATGTTTCTAATAATCCCTGTGGTGCATCCCATAACAGCTCCATGTTGTAGTGTGATATAGACCTCAGTCAGGGATTCTGTACCCACACATGTCAGTTGTGGATGTTTTATGTGTGTCTCACTGTCTGTGTAGGGAGCAATGCATTTTAGGCTAGTCACTTGCAAGTGCAGTTGAAATGCCCTATTTTGGTAATCCTGCTGACGTAATTCACTGTGAAATACACCCTTGGGGAAACAGTACTCCAGTAATGTCTGTGGCATGTACTGTAACTGTGTAGTGTAATAAAGTAGTTAGGTAGGGGTTCTACTCCGAGACATGACAGGTGTGTGTGTTTGTAACTTATATCCTGTGTAGAGGTGAGTGTGTGGGCAATGTGGAAGGGTCTTTTCTAATTTATTCTATGGTGGCCCTACTATATATTACAATGTCAACCATACAGGGATAACAGATGTAAATTAGCTGGGAGGCTGGGGTGCAAAGCCATACCCATACATGTGACATCAAGGCCAGGCAATCAACGTTAGCAACTCCACTATTACCCAGAGCACACATTCAACCCATGTGTCATATAAACACACATGCCTAAGCAGCAGCCAATATGTGGGTAGTACACTGCATATTGGCCACTGATAGTAGCTATGCAGTGATAGCAGTGGGCTACAGAGGGCATGTCACCCTGCCCATCTGTCCAATATGCACGAACATGCAGACAGTGCACCTCTACCATGTTCCCCAATGGACACCTGCACCACCTGTGGTGCCTTCACATGTGACTCACAATGGACATACCATGCTTGACAACATGTCCTGTATGGACAGATGACACTGACATCAGGGAATGCTGTTGACATGCCATCAATGTAGGTGAAGGGTAAACCTGCTGCCCATTACCAGTTCCTGCCACAGGTGGGCAATACTGGCACATCTGATGATAATCTGTTCACAACATGGGCCAGATACCCCAGGTACAGTTCCACATGTCACTGTACATGCATGTGGGAGGTGTGCACATCCTAGACACCATCCATGTCATGGACTAAGGAACACATACATGGCATGTGGTGTACAGCACTGGCCACACACAACAGTCACCCAGGTGACTGGATGGGGGATAAAATACTCACCTGTGTGGGCAAATTCAGTAACTACAGGCCTGAGCTACAATGCAGACCATTGTTATGTGGCCTGATGCCAAGGTAAACCCATTGCCTACCCTTGTACAGCCTGCTGGCACAGTTGACCCCCACACACCTGTGCAGACATGCACCCATGCATGTCCGAACTGGCACCCTGTGTGTTCATGTGTGTGTTGTATGGTGTGTATGTCCACATCCACACTCACTACAATCTCCCCAGGGCATACTGAAGCATGCTGTCTGATGTCTGACATCTCCTCATACTCTTTGCCCATATGGCATCCGTATGACCCGTGTGGTGCATGTGATACCTGCACATTGATGTGTTGTGGCAATCCCACTAGTGATGAGTTGCACTCCTGGCTCTGCCAAGTGTGTCAATGCGTGTGCATTCCTGTGTGAGTGTGCCTGCGTTGACGCTGGCACCTGTTCATGCAGACAGGCATGTGTACGACACCTACCATATATCTACTGTATCCCTGTTGCAGATATCACTCACCCTCACATATATTTTCTGAGTGCTCCACATCAGGTAACCCATGTGGTGCACCCAATAACTGCATCGAACTGTGATAGCACTACATAGTTGTCGGGGGTTTGATACCCTGTGCTGGTAGGTGTGTGACACAAACATGCTTCAGTTTTAAACTCCCACCTCTCCCTGACATGTATTTGCCTCTGTCTGCCTCCACCACTCCCTCTCTGGTGGATGTGGAGACCCACACCTGCCTTGCTTAGGCAGTAGCATGTGTATTTTACGTGATGCTCATGATCAGCTGATGGCCTCTGCATGAATTGCAGCCCTCCCCTAGCTGATTGCATGTGGAACAGCTGTGGTAACAATCCCATAGCCAACTGCATGGAAACACATTCCAATACCTTGGAACATCATGGTGGTGCTGGGCCTTTTTAGTCACTGTGAGCAGGAACTAGATCTGTTGTATGGCAAACAGCATCTCAGATGAATTGGGGATTTACCTCTAACAGCATACACTGTAGAAAGAGGGCAACAAACAGGAGGGGGATGTGCCTGACCTGACTACAGACTGTAAGTGCTGCTATATTTCATTTGGAGTAATGTTGGTTTAACAGTGTTTGTCTGGATATGCCTGTCATACATGTAGTAATACCTGCCATGGCAGTTCCATGTATATGAGGAATCCCCATCTGCAGGGTCATCTGCAGACTGGGCAGTGTTGTGCCTATGGTTTCAAGTGTTAGTCACAGTGCATCTCTTTGTGTAATGCAGATGGTAGTGTGAGGACTGCAGTCTGTAGATGGTGAAGGCCATGACTTCATATTCCTCATAGAACATATGTTGCAAAAAACACTCTTACAATGGAAAATATACAAGGTTATCACAGCAACATGTCTATACTGGCCCTGTGTATGTGCTGTCAGCCACACCACTGTCAACGTTTGTACATATGGTGTGCATGAAGTGGTGCATATGTGCTGTACGCCATAGTGTCATCATATCTGATAACAAGCCAGTGATATATCAGATTGCTACACATGTCATGTACAGTAGGGGTTATATTTCATGACATAAGCTGGACATTCTGTGGATGTTTGTACAGTACTGAAGTCTGTGTAGTGATGGTGAATGTCGGCAGTGTGTGTATTGTTAATATGTATTTTAGCCTTTGTATAGACTGTAGCAGATGTCATTGTCCTAGCTCTCCTTCTATCAGATGTTACATGCTGCCCCACTGTATGGTACTGTTTCACTGTACATGTTTGTAGGGCCATACACACTAATGTCCCATACCACAGACAACCATCAGACCAAACTGTGTAGCAGCCCAGCATATGTAGGGACATTCTGTGAGTGGCACATATGAGGATGGTGTAGAACAGATAGTCCATATGCTGTAATAGTATGCTAGCCTACCATATGTAGCTGTGTTCACATTGGTTGTGGTTATGCACTGTCACACAGGTGTATCTTACCCTTTTGGTGACATGGCTGTTGAGCGTGCTATACATGCAGGTACATGTGCATTTCCCCATATGAGATATAGGACAGTGTTGAGCCAGTCTGCCTGTAGCCTGCACAGTGCATTGTTACATGCCTAGCCGCTTAGTGTACCTAACCAGTGGGATGTCATGTGCAGATACTTGCCAGATGTACTGCTGCTGGGCCTCCCTTAAATGTCATGTATGTCAGACAGAGCAGTGGGGTGCTGTACAGATGTATGTCAATATCTAGTGGGCAGTATGTGTCCATGGCACCCCTGTACCAGCAGTCATTATGTGTCAGGCCAGACAGGAGTGTGTGAATCCACCTATGGTGCCAAATGTATACCAGTCATTATATGGTATACCCATCTACATGGCTGTCTACATCCATATTGTCAGGCCTGGTACATGTGGTGCACTAAGGGAATAGGTGTATACCTCTGGATTGTACATGGTGTGTCCGAAGTTCCATATATAGTGGCCAATATCTCTGCTGCACTCCACAGGGGCATTACATGCTAGCAGCAGTACTTTACAATGATTTCCATAGGATGTCTGTCAGTAGCCAATGGCACACATGTTATAAGCAGATTTCAGCATCCACACACACCATGTCTGTGAAGACAATCCCAATGACAGTAGCAACAGTCTAGTAATATACCTGCTATGCATACCTGACATCCCCTTGCACTACGACATTGGGACTGTAGGGGCTGGGGTACAGCTACACTCCAGGACATATGGTGAAAATATATGTACATATACCTATCCAGATAGCCATATCCATATATATATATATATATATATATATATATATATATATATATATATATATATATATATATATATATATATATATATATATATATATATATATATATATATATATATATATAAAATGACACATGTATCCTACATTGAACTACCACTGTCATGGCAACCACCCACTATAAATCCCTACAGCATGTGGCTGTGGTCCCTTCACATTTCCTGTGTGATGGACATCCGTCCTGTGTGTGGGCATCAGTGATACAGGCAGCAGGTAGCAATATCTCTTATAGAAGAACATGCACACTCAAAGCAGACACATATTTGTAGGCAGTTTAGGAACTACATACAGACTGTGGGTAGAGTTGTGTAATGCTTTGCATAGTACTAGTGTTACAGAGTGTGTGTACATACTAGTGTATCTTGGAATGCAGTCTGTCTGCATAGCTCACTACTGTGGCCCTACCTCTTGCTGGGCAGAGGTATGCCTATTATGTGTTGTCCGTCCACCACACAAGCCCTGTGTCAGATATGACACTGGCAGTGTGTGTGTTGCATGCTACCAGTACATGGCTACATCCATGTCTATATCTAACCTCAATTCCCTGACTAAGGGTATGTTGCAGACTATCCTGTAACACCAGCACCTTGCTTAGTGTATGGCAACAGTGTTCCATATATATGCCTGTGTTCTAGCCTCTGCCCCCCATCTACATACCAAGTTGTGCACATTTGTTATGCTGTTGGGGGTTGTTCTGTAGTGGGCTGTGAGTATAACACACTGCCATTGCTGCCATTAGTACACTGCTGTTCTATCCCTTGCACATACACTGGGGCTGGGGCCATATATGTGTGGGCGTCACCTACACAACACATGTGCACCCTTATGCACTGCAGAGGCCAATGTATGTAACAGTGGTATATGGTCTTGTATTTCTGAGTCCAGGTGGGGAGCACCATAAATGACCTAGACTGTTACAAATGTGGGTGTATCAGGGGTGAGTTGCCACAAGGTATGTGGATGTACAGTGCCATATACTCCACCTATATTGCAATTACTTACATGACTTGGGGTACTGCAAGCCTACTGCCTCATGCAATACAGCCTGTACTGTGCGTTATGCCTTGTTATGTTCTGGGTGCAAGCCATTCGATCACAAAACATCTTTACCTCCTACCGAGATTGTACAGAGTGTAGATAGAGGCTGCTGAACTACACACCTGCAGTACATACTGTTGATTGTGTGGTACCCTGTGGCCCAGTCTGTCAACACTATTGTACATTCTGAAGGGTCTATATTAGATCAGCGAATGCTTAAAAAAGCGAATGCTGATTGATTGAACTTATGTAAGCAAATGTTTAAAATATCGAAGCAACAGAAACCCGATTTTTTTCCTAGGGAAAGAATTTGGTTGTCCATTTCTGTTGCTTTGGTATTTTCAGTGCTGTGGTGGAAAGTTATGGGTCGGATTCAAGTAAGTGTGCGATTGTGTGGATGTGACTGTTAGGATGGGTTAGGTGAGTTAGGGTTAGGGCATGGGTTAGGTATGTGTGCGATTGTGTGGACGTGAGGGTTAGGGTGGGTTAGGTGAGTTAGGGTTAGGGAGCGGGTGAGGTGAGTGTGCGATAGTGACAGACCTTAGGGTTAGGGTTTGAGTTAAGGTAAGTGGATAGTTAGTGGTGTGTATAGTTTAGTGTAGGGTTAGGTGTCAGATTTTAGGTGTATGTGTGTGGATTGCTGTTTATTTGGTGTGCTTGTGTTGTGTGTATGTGTTTTGGATTAGCGATTTTATTTCCCCTAGGAAAAAAATCGCTGATCTGGCAGTTCGAGATTGTAAGCTTTCACTTACATAAGTTTGAACAACCAACGATCTATTTTTAAGCATTCGCTGATCTAATATAGACTCATTCTGAAGGGCTTGGCTTGGACTGCAACAGTTGTGAATCTTTCCAGACTACTGTATAAGTGTAACTGTTTCACAGTTGCAGTACTCCGTTTATATGGTTGTCAGTATTTGAACAGCTATATGATGTGGCATATAGGACCATTATAGTACACAATTAAAGGAGTCCCATTTCTGCAAACCTGTGTGTGGTGTCTTTCCTATGACCTTTCTATGGGTATATGTTGCAGGCAATGATTGACATTAGTATGCGTAGCCCATATAGGTGTTACCTGTAGGCATACTGGCTGTTCCATATTGTGTGCACCTCCTACATACGTATCTGACTGTACATATATCTGCATGTGTATGTGTAGTCACATATATATATATATATATATATCTGTATCAGCATATATGTGTATGTGTATCTGTATCCCTGTATCCTGGGTACGTTGACGGCTTCCAAATATTACATGTCCTGTGGGAGGCAGACTGTACTTGGTAGTGTATTGCAGGGCACAGGTGTTCAGCTGTAGGGGGATGCCTATTCGTACAAGACGTATAGTGTGTGGGGCCTCTCAACCCCATTAATGGTGCATGTGGACATAGATGTATTTGTTAATCTGCAATTGCTATCTACAGATGTATGGCTATATATACCTATATAGATATATTTATCTGCTAACAGATATGTAGATATATGTGCATAGATAGCAATATATATGTATATAGAGTTAGTAAAACAACACAAATATTTGAATACATGTGCATCTATACATATATGGGTATGTTGTGCCTGTTAAGGTTGCACTATAGATACACATGCAGACATCTAGATGTTGGTATACATTCTCTGTACTGTTGCATGACAGGACTGGCTGATATGTTTCTGAAACCTTGAATATCTGTGTACCTGTCATGGCTTAGTGGCACCTCAGTTTGTCTAGGGTGTGCAGGGTCCTTGGTTTAAGCCTTGCCAGAGTTGTTTAATTTGTTGCTGGCCAGAAAATGGCCCGTTGGATAGAGAGTGATGAAGGCACAGTAAAGCAGTTGTAAGCAGGTTTGTGTGTTCTGCCCAGCAACAAAATAAACAGGTCCTGCAAGGCTCATAACCAGGAGCCTGCACATCATACACAAAGTGATTTACCACTAAGCCATGGCAGATATGCATAATCATGATGTTTCCACATACATATCATCCAGCCCAGGTATACAACACTACAGGGAATGTATCCCACCATGTAGATGTATTTGTGTGTGTATATATATTCATCATTGAATGGATATAACATATCTATATATGTAGATATAGGTATAGACATATCTATATAAATATATATATATATATATATATATATATATATATATATATATATAATGCCAATAAACACATATATACATAGATATGCATACGACCATCGATATATATATATGTATATATCCACATGTCCACATATAGACAGCACTAGGAATGCATATATGTCAACATATATATGGCTCACCTTTCAGAGGGAGAAATCCATGTGTCCAGAAGCTTGTAGGCCTAAAGTATGTTCTCAACATTGCACAATCCTGCAATACATGCATCAAATGTGCAATGTGCGAATGTCACTATGCATTCGCTCATTGCAGATTAGGCAATTTGGTTGTGGATGCCACTATAGTGGGGATGGGGAATAATTGCCTATCCCTCCTGTAGTGCACACTAGGAGTTTGTATATCACAGTAGAGGGGTTGTGGGGGGCCCAGCCCCCCAGGGGGGGGTGCAGGGAGTCATGTCCATCGCCATTACAATATGTATTCCAGCTTTCAGTTCGAGTGTCAGTGAAGGTGCCTTTAGAACTGCAGTTCTTTTAACTGTGGTGCAGTAAGAAATGACGGGTTAGTCCTTTCAGTTTGCAGAAAGGACCATTCGAAGGAATGATTGTCCCCCTGTCAAAGGTGAACACATATATATCAATATAGGCATATATGGACATACATCTGTAGATGAAACTGGGAACATAACCACAACATATATGTCCACATGCACCACTGATAGGTTTGAGAGACCCAAACAACATACATCTGGCATGGATAGGTATCCCCCCCCCAGCCAAATATGTCTGGCCTGCAATACAATACCTACCTTAGCAGATCCCATAAGCAGGACCCTACACGACAAGGGCAGTACATGTTAACAGTACTCCATCCCACCTGCAGGATGTAAGGCTGGCATTACTAACATATCATGCAATGCAGTCAAGTGACATGTCATGCTTGGGGAAACCCCCTGGGCAGGTGCAGTAAGTAGCTGGGATCCCTCATACAATCCAAAAGCCCTACACCTGACAATGGTTTCACCAATGTTGGCAAGGACATCCACAAACTCACCATGTCAGCTGGGAACTACCACCCGGTAGCCTGATGACCGTGGTCTGCAGGGGCATGGAACATACCAACAATGAACCCATGGCCAATGTCACTGGTTATCGCAACATACGGGACCCCACCAATGTTGGACTTGTCAAAGGCAGAGAATACAACCCGAACCTGGTATACCTCCTTAACCCAATCATAACAGGTGTAGATGAGGGTTAGGAGTTGCACAATGCCTATGTAGATCATAGTAGGCTTTTGTACACCATCCTGCTTGTAGGAATGTGTGTAGTTGTTACAGGATCTACCTCTGTTCACAGGATATGTTTCCACCAGGACTGCCTGGCATATGCCAACATACCACAGGTGCCATCTCGTGGGCATACAGTCCTTCACAGGACATAGATGTGTCAATGCCCTCCTCTACACTGTTGAGGTGTGCAGCACTACTGGGGTTGCTATAACTCACTGGGTGTAGCTGTTGTGGACACAACTGCCATAATTGCAGTTGCTGTTGCATCTATCCCCCCACATAGCTGTCTGTAATACTGTACAGTGTATGTAATCAGGATGTTAGTTGTTGTCTACACCATTCACAGTAGTTGAGTGCCTCACACCCTCCTAAGGGTAGGGCTATGCCACTGGCATTGGCACATACATTTTACTTACGTGGGGCTTGCAGTAGAGTGGGTAGAGAGACATACACCCTGCTGTTAGCATGTTCAATGTCATCCACATTGCAGACTGCATGTATAGCACTGTGTGGCTGTGCCTATCCTGTCTTGGTGGGATTACATGTGCAACAGATGTGTTATCTGCATGGGGACATACCTCCATGTGTACAGTCCTGTACCTGTACTACATCCTAATCAAAGGCACTGTTTATTGCACCCAGCCATGGCATGTGTACCACCCACTACACTGACTGGTGTCCATTGTAGAAGGCCTGCTGACACTACTACACCCATCAGCCATGTGGCACATGGACAAACACAACACAATCTGGACAGATACTAGTGACAACAATACAACATTGTTAATTAAAGCTATGATGCATCATGGCTGCACAGCTACACCTTCCAAGATATTAGCATTTCACTTTATTGCTGACAACATGCTACATATCATTCCATTGCTACACTGTTGTATAGTCACCCTGTGCATCAGAACCATGTTAGCCTGTCCCTGCATTGATGTTACGGATGTCAGGCAGTGGTACAGGTATCATCATATTCACAGGGTATGTTGTTGGTTTACCAGAGGCCTAGGCTGAGCCATACAATTGACAACATGTGTGTGTGTGTGTGTGTGTGTGTGTGTGTGTGTGTGTGTGTGTGTGTGTGTGTGTGTGTGTGTGTGTGTGAGGGGGCTGAGTATTGTTATGGGCCACTAGTGATGCTGTGTGTGCAGGTATGTTGTTGCCCTAGGTTTGTTGTTTATGTATGTGTGTGTCTGCATGCACACAGTTCCTCCATGTGGCTGCCCTATACAGGAAATTGTGGGGCAGCTGCATACTGTACCTGGCAGGGTTTGCAGTTCACCATCTCTGGCCACGGACATGGGACCTGTGCCTGGCAGGAGTGCTACAGGCAGTATCAGGTGCACAGCCAGACTGAGTACTGTCCCCTGAGTTTGACAGACATCCACTGGATCCAAGTCCCTCCTGGGAGTGGCCAGGGCCATGTGCACATGGTCTACTATGACGGGTTGTGGACAGTCCCCCCTCCACAGTGCTGGGGCTGGTACCGCCACTACAGGAGGGGCTGTGACTGTTTGGACATCCACAATGACCTCCAGCTGCTGGTGTTGCTGGCATACATCCATGTGGCTGTTGCAACCATTCCTCCCTGTCCTGACGCATGGACATGACATTTTGGATGAGTTCCAATGTCTCACCCCACCGTCTATCCATGACCTCAGTGTAATTATGGATGGCACCTGCTAGGTCACAGATGCTGTCAGTTACAGAGGTGTGATGAGCCCTCTGTGCCCTTAGACCCTGCCTGGTACCAACATTATACATGGCTGTGATGCATGGCTTCTGTTTGTAGGTGATGGCCCTCTCCCTGGAACCCACTGCACCCATGTCCATAGCATTGCTGTGCATCTGTTCAGCACCCTGGAATGTACTGTGCATCATACCTCACGGGTGTACACATCATTACAGGATGTTTCTCTGTGTGTCAGGTGTGTTTCTGCTGCTGCTCACAGCCTCTGTGTGTTCCTGGATCATGTGTGGACACGTGTTTAGTGACTGCTTGATGCATATTCACATATGTCATCATCAGTGGTGTATGTATGAGTGGTAGATTACCATTAGACCAACCACAGAGACAATGTACTGTACCTATGGTGAGTGTAGAGACCATTATTGACCAGGATTGAACATTGTATCAAAATCTATACACTTGTGGGATATGATTATGCATATAACTTAGTAGCACTGCCAGGATTCAACCCCCTGCTGTGTGTGACAAAATATTACATCTAACATTATAGTGCACTGTGCTATCAGGGAATTGACGTACAGCTTTTGACTGTTTTCTATCCAAGTCTCCCTAACTTGTACAATATAACTGACCTCTTGGCACTTCCAACATTTTTATGCAGGACTTCATGCCCATTTTATCTGCATACCACTGTGTGGGTGACACTGCTTAAGATACAACAGTACTATTTATAGTATGGAACAGATTGCCAACATATGGGAGAAGAGTAAACAGAAGCACTCCACGGGATGTACCTTTATTCACAGACTATTACACATTTATTTCTACTGGTACAACACTTTCTAAGGCTCTTATATTTATTTGTTATGACAGTACATGCAGACTGATTAATAACCTGCCTCGCAACGCAGCCTTTGCAGCCTAGCATCACGGGCTTGCTGCTTCACAGCCTGCTTATCTGCAGCTATCAGGGAAATGCAATGATATTTAGCCATACCTATCCATAGTATACACAAGCTAGGCAATTATTTGCTACTTAGTAGAATGAGAACTTACTCAGTCCTGGGGCATTGGGAATCTGCCGAGATTCCTGGATCCACTGTTCCAGTACATCCCCCTCCACCGCTTCAGGTCAGCATGATGGTGCCTGACCTGCTCACCAGTCCAGGGGATACCTGTGGAACTGGTGAGGTCATGAGCGAGACTGTCCCAGGCCTCCATTTTATACTGCAAACCCTGGTACTGGCCTTGCAGTAGTCTCTGATCATGGTGTTTTACCAGGAGCCATATCATGATTTTTGACTTCTGGATGCCCCAGTGCTGCCCTCTAAATAGAGTGCCTTCACCCACACCAGCCATTCTGCCCGAAGTAGGAAGCTACAACCAGTTATGAGAAGTATTCCCACCTGTGGGGTTTAAATACGGCCATTTTCCCACACTTTCCCATGAGTGGCCGGTTTTGAAAAGGCTAAGCTATGGGCACACCTGCTTACATAAGTTTGGCACTGCTTAAAGAGGTATACCACTAGGCAGATTGAATTGGCTCCGCTACACATTGCTTACACTTACTAACTTGAGCTGTGCTGTGGTTAGAATTGCTTAATAGCTAATTAGCACTATAGTTGCCATTTGGCAATGATTTATTCATTACAGGTTATATATGTGTCTGGTATTCATGATTCATGTGTACATACACTGTATGGGGACCTGGGGAATTCTACACTTTATTACAATCACACCTCAGATCTATGCTTACTGCAGTACACCAGTTCACATATTTATGTTAGGTGGAAGGTTATCCAACATCACATTGTACATAGATTCAGTTCACATGTTTGATTTGACTTTCCTGTGGTGAGGATTAGTTTGCTGATACCTCATTCATATCTATAATGGCCTGGTGGTTAGCTACTGTAACTATAGTGTGCAGGTTCCTGAGTTTGAGCCTTGCAGAGGCAGTTAATTTTTTTGCTAGGCAGAACAAGGGCCATTGGATACAGTGTGATTAAGGTACTTTTGAGCAGTTGTAAGCAGGTTTGCATAGGGGTAAGCACTGCCTACACAGGTTAAGCAGTTTAGAGGCTTACTGGGTGTAAGACACTGTAACCGGAAATTAGCAGTGCTTACTTTTGTGCAAACCCACACACACAGCCTTATACTTGCTTACTGGTGCTGACATATACTTACTACTGCATCTTGCTGATTAACCTGACTACTGCTTTATGCATAATGATACGGACACCTCACATGTGCATTTTCTTCAGTATTCTAGGTCATATATGTATATATACATATATATATATATATATATATATATATATATATATATATATATATATAAATACATATAGATATAGATATACATTCCTTCGTGGCAGCTGTACTCCAGTTCATATATATATGTTATTCCATGGGTTATACAACATACATATTACTCATACCATGCTTTGCCATGGGAAATGGTATGTCTCAGTTACCTTCCTGTTCCCCCCTCCTTTCTCTCTCACATTCATGGGGCAGTTCCATTAGAATGGGTCCATCCAACCTCAACAGACCTCGGCCCAAAATGTCTTACCCATTATTCCCTCCACCACTTCCCTCCCTCCTCCTCATCAATCATCCTTCCTACAGGTTCCATCCGAATCTCACCACACCACTATGCATTGCCCACTCTCCACTTCTCCGGATCCATTATGTACGTTGTCTCATCCCATGGATCTTCAGGGCTCCCACACATTCACTCTGCAAACATACATATCCTTCTCTGCTTACCTGTAAGGCATGGTATGTTACCCCGAGGACTCTTTTTAGCAGAATTTTTGGGGTCCTGCTAGGCTTAACATGCGTTTAGATTAGACTTTGCAGGTTGACACTGTTTCTCCCACTGGTAGTATCCTGCCAGTAGTCTGGGTAGTAGTGCTGTGCAATGTTTAGTGGTGCTTAATATTTGATTTGCATAATATTTGCCTTTTGGCATTGATGTCTTCTTCATTACATGTTATATATGTGTCTTGTATCCTTGATTCATGTGTACATATGCTGTATGGGGTCCTGGGTACTTCAACACTTTATTGCAATAACACCTCACATCTGGCCTTACTGCAGTACTCCAGTTCACATTGTTATGTAGCAGGGTATACCACTTCACACTGTACATGGATTCAGTTCACATGTTTGGTTTGATTTTTCCTGTGGTGAGAATTAGTTTGCTGATACCTCATGCGCATCTGTTGCTATGATGGCTTAGTGGTTAACTACTGTGACTGTAGTGTACAGGGTCCTGAGATTGGGCCTTGGAGAGGCAGTTTATTTTGTTGTTGGGCAGAACACGGACTGTTGGATCCAGAATGATTAAGGCACTTTAAAGCAGTTGTAAGCGGGTTTGCACAGGTTTGTGCAATGATAAGCCTGCTAACCTCCGGTTACAGTTTCTTACACTCAGTTAGCTTCTACTTTGCTTAATCTGTATCGGCAATGCTTACCCGCATGCAAACGCACTTAAATACGATTATTACTGCTTATTTTTGCTTAACTCTGCTTACTACTGCCTTATCTATTATGACACTAACACTTCACATGTGCATTTACTGCAGTACTTCAGTTACATTTAAATGTTATTATGTAGATTATATGGCAAAAGATGTAAAATATGTTCATATACAGATTTCAGATGGAAAATGATATGTGCTTTAGTGGGACGTGAACTGGGAATGCCTGTTCGTTAGGCGGATGCTCTAACCACTACACTATTGCTGTGCTGCTTCATTTGCATATATATTCCTTGTTATCCTCTTCAGCCTTTACAGCTGCTTTAACCGTAGCTAAGCGA
This sequence comes from Protopterus annectens, assembly GCF_019279795.1. Lineage (NCBI taxonomy): Eukaryota > Metazoa > Chordata > Ceratodontiformes > Protopteridae > Protopterus > Protopterus annectens. The sequence goes on along the minus strand of NC_056729.1, from coordinate 245,824,476 downwards.
TGGGCAAACCCATGCACCTATGGTTAGCTGTACTCAGGGTTTTAAAAATAAATAAATAATAGGTTTTCTTCATTTTATTTGACTCTACTGTTGCTGTTGAACACATGGGGACTGTTGGTGGGGATATGCAGACACTTATGAGCAGTCTCGCTCTTTTATTTACACATTCTTCTGTTCTACTTTGCAGGGGCATGTTTATTCTGAGAGCTCTGCTCTCAGACATGCCCCCTGCACTTGTCCACACACTGTGTAGCATTAGGAGTTCAGGCAGCGCGCCTTCATTAATATGCAGGGCGCTTTGCCATCCTCCTCTTAAACTGCCGCTTCTGTGCAGGATTAGATTAGTCCTGCATGGAAGATTAATAAACCCGGGAGGATGCTTTTGCTGATGTTGATGCTGTGTTTTGGGTTTTGGGGGCTAGGATAATAGTGGCATTGCTTTAAGTATGTGGAATTATGCCTGAGATTAGGGTTACAGTAGAAATGTGACATGGTGGTTTACAGAAACATCAGTACTGATTAAGTCCTGATTTATTTTTTGGATTGAAGTGGTTACATTTAATGTTTTTTATTTATTTATTTCATTACAATGTGGAATTCTTGAGAACTGGTTTGTGTGGCTTGTGGAGCTAGTGCATTTCATTTTGGATCTGTTCTGTTCTCTGTCTATTATTTGTTGCATTAAATAAGGGATTGATCTAGTGCTAATAAGCATTAGTTTTAGTCTTGGAGATTTGAATGACCAGTATGACATAACTGGATTGTGGTCAATGTGAGAATTAGGTAAGACTGATATATGCTTACACTTTGTAGGAGCTTGTTTATCTGTTGTTTGGCTGTCCCAGGCCTCCATTTTATACTGCAAACCCTGGTACTGGCCTTGCAGTAGTCTCTGATCATGGTGTTTTACCAGGAGCCATACCATGATTTTTGACTTCTGGATGCCCCAGTGCTGCCCTCTAAATAGAGTGCCTTCACCCACACCAGCCATTCTGCCTGAAGTAGGAAGCTACAACCAGTTATGAGAAGTATTCCCACCTGTGGGGTTTAAATACGGCCATTTTCCCACACTTTCCCATGAGTGGCCGGTTTTGAAAAGGCTAAGCTATGGGCACACCTGCTTACATAAGTTTGGCACTGCTTAAAGAGGTATACCACTAGGCAGATTGAATTGGCTCCGCTACACATTGCTTACACTTACTAACTTGAGCTGTGCTGTGGTTAGAATTGCTTAATAGCTAATTAGCACTATAGTTGCCATTTGGCAATGATTTATTCATTACAGGTTATATATGTGTCTGGTATTCATGATTCATGTGTACATACACTGTATGGGGACCTGGGGAATTCTACACTTTATTACAATCACACCTCAGATCTATGCTTACTGCAGTACACCAGTTCACATATTTATGTTAGGTGGAAGGTTATCCAACATCACATTGTACATAGATTCAGTTCACATGTTTGATTTGACTTTCCTGTGGTGAGGATTAGTTTGCTGATACCTCATTCATATCTATAATGGCCTGGTGGTTAGCTACTGTAACTATAGTGTGCAGGTTCCTGAGTTTGAGCCTTGCAGAGGCAGTTAATTTTTTTGCTAGGCAGAACAAGGGCCATTGGATACAGTGTGATTAAGGTACTTTTGAGCAGTTGTAAGCAGGTTTGCATAGGGGTAAGCACTGCCTACACAGGTTAAGCAGTTTAGAGGCTTACTGGGTGTAAGACACTGTAACCGGAAATTAGCAGTGCTTACTTTTGTGCAAACCCACACACACAGCCTTATACTTGCTTACTGGTGCTGACATATACTTACTACTGCATCTTGCTGATTAACCTGACTACTGCTTTATGCATAATGATACGGACACCTCACATGTGCATTTTCTGCAGTATTCTAGGTCATATATGTATATACATATATATATATATATATATATATATATATATATATATATATATATATATATAAATACATATAGATATAGATATACGTTCCTTCGTGGCAGCTGTACTCCAGTTCATATATATATGTTATTCCATGGGTTATACAACATACATATTACTCATACCGTGCTTTGCCATGGGAAATGGTATGTCTCAGTTACCTTCCTGTTCCCCCCTCCTTTCTCTCTCACATTCATGGGGCAGTTCCATTAGAATGGGTCCATCCAACCTCAACAGACCTCGGCCCAAAATGTCTTACCCATTATTCCCTCCACCACTTCCCTCCCTCCTCCTCATCAATCATCCTTCCTACAGGTTCCATCCGAATCTCACCACACCACTATGCATTGCCCACTCTCCACTTCTCCGGATCCATTATGTACGTTGTCTCATCCCATGGATCTTCAGGGCTCCCACACATTCACTCTGCAAACATACATATCCTTCTCTGCTTACCTGTAAGGCATGGTATGTTACCCCGAGGACTCTTTTTAGCAGAATTTTTGGGGTCGTCCTGCTAGGGGCGAACATGCGTTTAGATTAGACTTTGCAGGTTGACACTGTTTCTCCCACTGGTAGTATCCTGCCAGTAGTCTGGGTAGTAGTGCTGTGCAATGTTTAGTGGTGCTTAATATTTGATTTGCATAATATTTGCCTTTTGGCATTGATGTCTTCTTCATTACATGTTATATATGTGTCTTGTATCCTTGATTCATGTGCACATATGCTGTATGGGGTCCTGGGTACTTCAACACTTTATTGCAATAACACCTCACATCTGGCCTTACTGCAGTACTCCAGTTCACATTGTTATGTAGCAGGGTATACCACTTCACACTGTACATGGATTCAGTTCACATGTTTGGTTTGATTTTTCCTGTGGTGAGAATTAGTTTGCTGATACCTCATGCGCATCTATTGCTATGATGGCTTAGTGGTTAACTACTGTGACTGTAGTGTACAGGGTCCTGAGATTGGGCCTTGGAGAGGCAGTTTATTTTGTTGCTGGGCAGAACACGGACTGTTGGATCCAGAATGATTAAGGCACTTTAAAGCAGTTGTAAGCGGGTTTGCACAGGTTTGTGCAATGATAAGCCTGCTAACCTCCGGTTACAGTTTCTTACACTCAGTTAGCTTCTACTTTGCTTAATCTGTATCGGCAATGCTTACCCGCATGCAAACGCACTTAAATACGATTATTACTGCTTATTTTTGCTTAACTCTGCTTACTACTGCCTTATCTATTATGACACTAACACTTCACATGTGCATTTACTGCAGTACTTCAGTTACATTTAAATGTTATTATGTAGATTATATGGCAAAAAGATGTAAAAATATGTTCATATACAGATTTCAGATGGAAAATGATATGTGCTTTAGTGGGACGTGAACTGGGAATGCCTGTTCGTTAGGCGGATGCTCTAACCACTACACTATTGCTGTGCTGCTTCATTTGCATATATATTCCTTGTTATCCTCTTCAGCCTTTACAGCTGCTTTAACCGTAGCTAAGCGATGGGCAAACCCATGCACCTATGGTTAACTGTACTCAGGGTTTTAAAAATAAATAAATAATAGGTTTTCTTCATTTTATTTAACTCTACTGTTGCTGTTGAACACATGGGGACTGTTGGTGGGGATATGCAGACACTTATGAGCAGTCTCGCTCTTTTATTTACACATTCTTCTGTTCTACTTTGCAGGGGCATGTTTATTCTGAGAGCTCTGCTCTCAGACATGCCCCCTGCACTTGTCCACACACTGTGTAGCATTAGGAGTTCAGGCAGCGCGCCTTCATTGATATGCAGGGCGCTTTGCCATCCTCCTCTTAAACTGCCGCTTCTGTGCAGGATTAGATTAGTCCTGCATGGAAGATTAATAAACCCGGGAGGATGCTTTTGCTGATGTTGATGCTGTGTTTTGGGTTTTGGGGGCTAGGATAATAGTGGCATTGCTTTAAGTATGTGGAATTATGCCTGAGATTAGGGTTACAGTAGAAATGTGACATGGTGGTTTACAGAAACATCAGTACTGATTAAGTCCTGATTTATTTTTTGGATTGAAGTGGTTACATTTAATGTTTTTTATTTATTTATTTCATTACAATGTGGAATTCTTGAGAACTGGTTTGTGTGGCTTGTGGAGCTAGTGCATTTCATTTTGGATCTGTTCTGTTCTCTGTCTATTATTTGTTGCATTAAATAAGGGATTGATCTAGTGCTAATAAGCATTAGTTTTAGTCTTGGAGATTTGAATGACCAGTATGACATAACTGGATTGTGGTCAATGTGAGAATTAGGTAAGACTGATATATGCTTACACTTTTGTAGGAGCTTGTTTATCTTCTTCTTTTTCTTTCGGCTGTTCCCATTAGGGGTCACCACAGCAGATCATCTGTTTCTATTTCTTTCTGTCCTAGGAACTTGTTTATAATAACATCAATTCATGGTGAGGAAAGGAACTGAGAAAATCTTCTTTCATGCCTATGTACTAATTGTGTGAAGCTATGTTTAGAAAGTGTACTCTGTACAGTAAGTATATTTTCCGAGGGCCAAGCTATTTCAGAGGTTTATGCCACTTTCGTATATTAAATTGCTGGCTGAACACTGCAATCCCTTAATTCAACAGTATTAGTGATTTTTATTGAACTTTTGCCACTGGATATAAAAAAAACAGCTTAATTTGATTTAATTTTATTTTCATTACTCACAGAGTTTGAGGCAGTCAAGTAAAACTGAAACTACATGGAGGAAACTTACAGCATCTTTTACTGCAAACTGATTTTTCTGTCCTTTTGATGTTAGCGTTTTCACAGAACCTCACTTTGCATTGCAATAGACTCACATCACAGCCTTCATGGAAGCAGCTTTGATGGATGCCCACATTTGATATACTGCCAAATGGTCTGTCCTTCAAGGTGCCCTTCCACTTGGCTGTGGTTTAACCTCAGGTAACTAAATGGGAATAAGGAACAGGAATTTTGTATAATGTGATTTTACTGGTTGTCTAATGACTGCGTAGAATGTAACTTCATGAGCCGTGATACTGGTTAAGCTGAGAAATAGTGCTAATCAAAAGCACAAGTCGTGCTGAAGGAAGCACTGCCTATGTATCATACCTCAACTCATAGAAGGGAACAGATGCATACAGTGATTCTGCTAGAAGCAGCTGGATAACTTTATGAAATCATCAGTGAGAATTAATTCAGCTAGTTGCATGGTAACAACTCAAGCAACAGAAAAAGTACTTCTTCATTGGAAACTGTTCATCTAGTTGTCAAGATTAACTTTAAAAGTGGTGAGGGTGCTAGTCTGTTTTATATATAGTGGGAATGTATTCCAAGAGTGGGAGATGTTTGGAGATATGAATCTATCATGCCTGCATGTTCTGTTATCTCATTGATAAAGATGTTAGGGTCTTGGTGTATGTATGGAGGAGGGTCATTCATGGCTCAATGGGTGAAGCACAGATTACCTTGGAGTAGCCAATAAGAAAATGTGAAAAATAAGAGGGTTGTCAGTCTATCATGATAATGGATGAGATTTCAGGCCTGTGATGTGCTCAGATGTATTAACACTTTTATATTTACACACACACACACACACACACACACACACACACACACACACACACACACACACACACACACACACACACACATCACCATCAAGACCCCACCTGTGCCACAAGGTGTCTGGCACATCAACCAGAAGAGCTACCATTCCATGAAATACCAGGTGGTATGTAATGCATCTGATATCAGATAAAGTACCATTCCATGGCGCATCTGGTCCTGGAATAAACAGTACCATTCCATGGCACATCTGGTCCTGGAATACCTTGTGTTTTACCTTTGTCCAGGACGCACATGCCATGAGTCCCATGTGTGTAGGACCTGCAGTAACACCTTAGTCTCCTGGTGGTGACATTTTTCAGGTGTTGCCTCTATTGTAGGCACGTATGAAAATGGTAAAATGTGTACAGCTGTGAGTTACAAGTATCATTCAGTGTGCTTGTACTAATGACTGTCCTTGGTTGACCCGTATGTAAGTGCAGTGCCACCCTACCTCATTTAGTGCCAGTCTGTTTATCTGCTATTATACTGTGATTTTTCTACCTCTGGGCTACACCAATGGCAGCAATGAGCATGTTATCAATCGTCATAGTCCTGCATCATTGTGTTGTCAGCTTGTAATGTTGTGCATGTCCTGTATTTCCCCTGACATCTCTATGCCTAGCCATGCCTTTATGTATGTACTGAGGTCAGTGTGTCTTCTGTTCTATGCCCAGCTGGACTGTAAATGTCCTGCCTACCACAGTACCTTTCCCTTTCTAAAAAAATAATTTTTTCTAATATATTTCTCAGAAATTTAAAAAGATAAAGTAAAAAGTGAACTGGAATTCAAATGCTCAACAAATTTTACCAGACTTTCCAAACTGCTATTGCATAAAATAAAAGTGTCATCAGTAGGAAGAGCATAAAAGAACAAATATCTAAATAACTGATATTAAAAAAGATTACCTTTCCCATTCATGTAGTACAAATTTGCAAAAATTAGGTGTCAATGGTGTTCAAATGGCAACGCCACTTGCTGATAGAACTGATTTAAGATCAACTCAAACAATGTACATAAAAATCAGCTGTATTGCCTAAGCTGCTGCTACCATACAAGTATTTAATATTCGACTTTTTAAGGGAAAAGGGGAAAGCAGTACTTATGCTTTTTGATATGTTGCTGTCTTTTTAGCTGGTGTCAACATTTCCATAAAGACAAGGAAGGGATGCAGAAAGGATATCATTAAACCCTACCAGAACGGAGAGATGATAAGTCATCAAGTAAAGGAGAGTATTATTGCTGAAATTGAATTCATCCTCAAGTCTTGGTGAGTACCTTCATGAGGTGGACCCTGTTTTTCACAAAATCTCACCAAGACAACACTGATATATAGACTATATTTATACAGTATATATCATGGAAAGAAGTAGGTTAAAAATAAAAAAAAAATAGCTGGGTGCACAAGACCCAGGGTAAAAAAGTTCCCAATCCTGGTAGGCACATCAGTGCCAGGACTGGAAAAGATGACAGTGTAGAATCCTTAAAATATGGAAACATCACTACAATGGGACCAGGCCAGGCCCAGGGAGAGGATGCCCCCCCCCCCCATTTTAGAAGGAAGTAGTAGTCCACAAAAGTCACCAAAACTGATAGGCCAAAGAAGAGCCATAAAGACGATAAAGTAGACTATTGAGGATCAGAAAAAAATTATGTATTGTTACTATTATACAAAAAGCCTAGAATTTCCAGATACAAGATATACAAAATGATTAAGAGAGAAAATAGAGGAAAGAAAAATACTTCCACAAGAAAAACTGTCAGAAGCTTCAAATAAAAATGCGTATTTATTAATACTACAGATCTGTGAAAACAGTATACAGACGAAGAAACTTTGATCTGTTTGGAAAAAGAAGTATCTGAGGAAATGCGAAAATATAAACAACAAAACCTAGAGAGTTTTGAAAAGTATAAAAAAGAAATATGGACATGGGAAAGATAGAGAGATTTGATGTGGTTGCAATATTTATGCAAAGTAGAAAGCCAAATTAATCAATATAAAGAAGGCAGCCCCAAAGATATTCGAAAAGAAATACAGGCAAAGGCATCCAAATATGGAAAAGTTCACAATAAAAAATATCACAATGAGGGAATATAGAAAACAAGATTAGTAAACTAGAAGTTAAAAAAAATAGATGTTGAAGTTATGGAATGCCTGTGAAGTGAAATATTTGGTACAGAATGTGTAACACAGGTTACATCACAGAATGATGTAGCGAGTTCCCAAAGTAAAGAGAAGCAGGAAGATCAGGAGACATCTGAAGAAGAAATATGGATTGGGAAAGGAAAAGAAATTTAATATGGTGTAATATTTATACAAAGGAGAAAGCAAAACTAACCAATACAAAATGAGCAGCACCAAAAATATCTGAAGAAAAATACAGGCAAAGGAATCGGGACATGGAAAACTTTACAATACAAAAATAAGATGACAAAGAGGAAAAGTAGAAAAGGAGATTAGTAATGGAGAAGTTAAAGAAACAGAAACTGAGGTCAGGGAGTACTTGCAAAGTGAGATTCAGTGTAGAAAATCTAATTCAGAAAGCACCACAACAGGATAGAGCAATGGATATCTAAATTAAGGGGAAACCAGTGGAACAGGAAGCAACTGATCAGGCCATACAAAGATATTTTGGAGCCTTCCACAGAAACCAGTATAAATCTTCACTTGAAGCTGGACAGTAAGGGAAGGAACAGGAATCTGTGCAAACTCTGACACAGTCAATGTTGAGGAGTGATAGGCCAGTGAGTTCCCCTATGCCAGAACAGATGACACAGGATGAAATTGAAGAGAATATGTCACAGGAACATGCTATAGAACTTTCTATAGAATGCCCGCATGAAATGGAAAACAAAAAAGTGTGCCCTCAATTTAGAAGAAAATGAGCTAATAATAGACATAGATAGACATATTAAGATCAATGAAAGAAACAGACTGCAGAATGTCAATAAAACCCAAAGAGTCAAAAGTTTGATAAAACAAATGAACATAGTAATTAGGACTATCCATAGGGATCCATGCAATATAACAGAAGTAAACAAGATATATTACTGTGCAGCTAAATTAATAGCTGATAAAGTTCTACCAGAAGAACACAGGGTAGTGAGGGAAAGAAAGGGGAGAAATCGAATACCATCATGGAAGTATCGAATAGAGAAAACTATAAAGCAATTAACACAAGAAGTGTCATTGTTAGAAGAATATAGAAAAGGGAACAGATCAGCAAAAACACTAAGAAGGATAGACGTGATAAAATCAATGTGCAGTATTAGAACAGACCAGGATCTATCATGTACTATCACAAATAACAAACTAAAAATCTCAGCACAGATGGAAAAACTTAGAAGAAATGCAAATAAATATAAAGGAAAAGTACAAAATAAGCAACTTATTGATGACCCAAAAAGGTTTTATAGAAAACTGGGAAACAAGGTGAAAGGAATTGAAAGACCACCAAAAAATGAAAAAATAGATGCATTTTGGAAAAGTATCTATGAAGATTTGTGGAACATAACAAAGATACTAAATGGATTGAAGAAGTAAAAGAAAGAATAAGATGTTTAAAGGTACAGGATATGAAATGGGATGAAGTAACAGCCAGAGAGATTGAAACAAAGTTAAGAAAAACCTCTAACTGGAAAACCCCAGGCCCAGATGCAGTAGCTAACTTTTGGTTAAAAGTATCAACATCTTTGCATGAAGATTTAGCCATGAGTAAGAACTATTTATATGTGCACCCCGAACAGACACCAACCTGGCTAACAACAGGACAATGCTCCTACTTAAGAGTGAACCTGCAAGCTACCTTAAAAATTATAGACCAATAACTTGCCTCTCTCCAGCATATAAACTATACATGGGAATTTATGCCAACAGAGTTTATAGTCATTTAGAAGAAAACTAAATTATGGCAGTGGAACAAAAGGGCAATAAAAGAAAGTCATATGGAGCAAAGGATCATTTGTTGTTAAATAAAGTCATAGTGGAGAACTGTTAAAAGGGGAAGAATTGAAGTATGGCATGGATTGACTACCAAAAAACATTTGATAGTTACCCACATTCATGGATAAAAGAGTGCTTAAAAATGTATAAGATACATCCGACACTGATCGACTACATTACAGTGACCATGAAACAGTGGCAGACCACTTTGCAATTAAGCCATGATAAAGGACACATTATTATTCCAGGGACAAAAATTCAGAGGGGGATATTCCAGGGTGACTCTCTGTCACCACTGCTATTCTGCCTTGCCCTTAAACTATTAAGCTGTTTACTTAACAGCTTAGGTCATGGCTATAATTTAGCTCCTAGAAAACAATAAAGTCTAAAGACTTCTCATCTTCTCTTTGTTGATTATTTAAAACTGTATAGCTCATCAGATGAGGAACTGAAAGTACAACTGCAAGTGCAAGTTCTAAAAACTTTTTCAGATGATATAAGAATGTGATTTGGTCTTGATAAATGTGCAAAAGCAACATTTAAAGCAGGAAAACTGCAGCACCAGGAAAACATCAGTTTAGGACAAGAATGTGATATAAAAGAACTTGAGCAAGAGGGAGTGTATAAATATTTGGGAATTGATGAAGAATCAACAATAAAACATGAACAAATGCGAATAAAACTCAGTAAGGAATACTTTAGAAGACTTAAGTTAATGCCGAAAACAGCATTGACATCTAGGAACAAAATCTAAGCTATAAACCAACTTGCTCTTCTTCCTGTCCTAACTTACAGTTTTGGAGTGAATGACTGGTCTCAAAACATGTTGGATAGACTAGACAGGAAAACAAGAGGGACGCTTCATGCTCACAAAATGATTTATAAAAATCAGTGCATACAAGATTATATATTCCTCATTCTGAAGGAGGTATGGGTTTCCTTCAAATTGATTACATGTATAGATCTGCAACCGTGGAACTCCACACATGTCTGCTGATCTCACAAGACCCAAACATAGTGAAAGTTTTGAAACAAGAGGAGAATAAATCTAAGATGACTTCTCTGCTTAATCTAGCAGAAGCATATCTTCGTCAAGCAGGAATGGAAATTAAACCAGCAGTAGATAAAAATCAGGCAGCAACTGAATATGCCATAAAACAAAAGAAAGACTATAAGGTGAAGGACCAGACGAGAAGGCAAGAAATGTGGAAAATGCAGAAATATAGTTGCAAGTATAGAAAACGTCTGGAAGAACCTCATGTTGATCAGGAATGGAAGCAGGAATGGTTAAGAAGAGGCAAATTTAAACCAACAGATGAAAAGTTAATATTGGCAGCCCAAGACAGTGGGCTGCCTATACTTTAGTTCAAAAAGTCATTTAAACATGTGGGAGAAAATGGCAAATGTAGCTTTTGTAAAACTGAATTGGAAACTGTCACATCTTGTTGCTGGTTGTGACATACTAATGGCAGAAACTCTGTATATTGAAAGGCATAATAATGTGGCAAGACTGTTGCACTGGGGATTGTGCAGACGTTATGGTACTGAAGTGGCTGAACAAGACTGGAAACATGAGCCACAAAGCATCATAGAAAATGATGAAGTTTACATTACATGGGATCATCCATTACCAACAGTTCAAAAGATAGATGCTAGAAAAATGGATATAGTGGTCCATGAAAAGAAGACAAAAGTAGCATTAATCATTGAAATCACCACAACCAGTGAATATAGTGTCTTGCGTACAGAGAGACACAAAGTCATAAAATATCAGGATTTGCAGGCAGAAACAACAACAGTGTGGAATAAAGATACCCAGACAGTCCCAATAGTAGTAGGAGCAATGAGTCTTATAAAAACGAATCTACAATCATATTTAGATATGTTACCAGTGGGTCCACTTTCAAATTTTGAAAATACAAAACCTCGAACCTCACAATACTGAAGCTCAGAGGATTGAAGTTTTGGAATCTTGAAACTTGAAAAAAAACAATGTAAAACAATAAAAGTTCAGAACTCATGCTTTTACAGGAGGGTAAGCCCCCCTGCACCCCCCATATGGGGGGGCTGCCCCCTCACACACACACACACACACACACACACACACACACACACACACACACACACACACACACACACACACACACACACACACACACCTACTTAAATATACCAACTGAGACACTACAGTGTAGAGAACTATAAAGTTCTCATTCCGCACTGTACGACAATCTCCATTGAGAAGTTTCAAGATTCCAAACCTTTGATCCTCTGAGCTTCGGTATTGTGAGGTTCGAAGTTTTGCATTTTTGAAATTTCAAAGTGGACCCGTTACCAATACATGTAACTCCGTATGAATTGCAGAAGGAGTCATTACTGGGCACATTGTGGGCACTGCGAAGAGCACTTCTGGCTGACATTAAAGACTGAACCAATAATAATTTCATGAACTTTAATTGTACTTTGACTTAGAAATTGGGTCCATTGCTGTCATGGTATTAGAAACCCAAACGATTTGCAGAAATTAAAAAAGGGAAAAAACATATTAAGTGTATGCAAAATAATCTTGAACAAATTCTAGTTACTGTTGGTTAGATTTTACTGGAAGACACTCTGCTTAGTCTGAGGTAGATGATGTCCAGAGGAGATAATTATTATAACTATGATCTATAGTTGTAGTTTTAGTGCTTATTTGGATGAGGTAGGTGCTGGCTAATACTGAAGGCAGGAATGCACATTAATATAAATGCTTAAGACAAAACATGCCTTGTGTATTATTTTATGCCCGACACAGATTTAAAGTCTGTACATTAGCAGATAAATTGGATTGCAGTGGTGTTGATCATGTGACTGTAGCCAATATGACACAGCTGTGTGTAAATGAGCCATGTCATGTGTGTGTTTAAAAGGTCTTTCAGTATGCCTGCACTTCTGTGGTCAGCGTTTTATATTATTGTTGATCTCACCTTTTGTTCTTCCTAATGATGACATTTTATACCACTTTATTATTATTTTCTTTCCAGCTGGTTGCCGATATTGTATATTGTTCTATAACATCCCACTGCCTCCATGTTAACTCTCTGAAAAAGCTGGTATGTTGTTATGACAGCCTAGGTAAAAAAATTTAATTTTGACAAGTGCAGAATGTTGCTCTAAACCTTTTGTATTATGAATCACTCCTTGCATTTACTCTGCATGCTATAGTATTTACCCCATTTCAGTGATTTGTTTAAGTTTTGCAATTAAACTGTGAAGTTTTGTAGCTAATGGCTTTGGCTGCAAAAGACTATTTGCTAACTACTGTACTTGCTGCTGTCTGTTGCCACACAGATGCAGTTAATGTCCACTGAACATGGTGTTTAGTAATGGAATAAATAAACTAACAGACGTGTTTTGTATATGCCGTGGCAAATGAGATAGCCTGCCATTATTCCACAGTTCTGCACCTCAATTCTTCTGTACCATCTACATCAGCATCTTAGTGTGATGTGCTGTATCATAATAGAGCATGCAATGGGTATTTTGGCTCTTTAATTGATAAAGTTCTTTGTTTTTTTTGTCAACAGCTTTCTGCAGACTCCTACTGAGGTGATAGTCTCTGGGTCAACTAGTGGTTACTTAAAAGTAGTGGATATTCAGACTTATGTAGATATTTGTAAATATAAGTAATACAAAATACCTGGATATAATAAAAGATACAAAACTATTCCCAATTTATATCATATATAAATTGAGATGGATAATCATAACTCATGGCTAAGAAGGACGAGCATGTAATTAAGATCCCTTTTTGCATATATGCAGGAAACAAAAGAGAAATAGGTTTTTTTTTTTTTTGGAATGTTCAAAGATTCATAGGTGTTTACTAGGCTAATAACCACAAGGGGCTTTTTAAACCTAGCCATGCATCCCAAATCTCTGAGAAGTTCTGATACCCTTGATAAGTGTAAGCAGGGGCTTGGGAAATTAAACATTTACAAACAGGGGCCTGGAAGATGAACCATTTACAGGTTGCCTGTGTCCATTAGAGACATGGGTGCCAAACCAGGCATGAACTTCCTGTTCCTCATTCAATTGTCTAAGTTACACTTGAATTGGGCTAGGGAGTAACTCTGCTTCTGATGGATGGGGCACCTGCTCCAGATGTGGGGTAGTCTCTGGGATGCATACTGTCTCTCCAGCAGGTCATATTTATTTCACAGGCAAGGTTTAAGTCTTTAGAATGGGTAATTCTGGATCTGTTTGTTTTGTTGATATGCAGGAGGGGCATCAGAGTGGGTTCTGACAATACCTTGTATGCCAGGCAGAGATTCTCCCTTGAATAACCTGTAGGAGACAGAATACAGGGATAGGGGCTTGAGGCAATCTGTATAGGACATTTTACTTACACCCTGTACTCTTTTAGTGAGTGTTGCTCGTCTTGTGTATCTGAATAAGACAATGAGACTTGGGTGGTCATTTAAGCAGTTTATTACACACAAACACATCAGGATGGATAGCAGTAACATTAAACGTAAATGAACTGACTGCTCAATACCTGAGTTGTTCGGCTTCTGCTACATACCTACAATCAACTGCATTACTAGCTGAGTTAAGTACAAACCTGCAGTGTTAAAAGATTGTACTGCATTTTATTTTTCTGTGTATTTAATTGTTTCATTGGTCTGTGTCTCTCTGTAGTTATTTATTTTTCTATTTAATTGTTTCATAGAATACTGTGGTCTCCCTCTGTCCCTACAGTTAGTAGGGGCTATTGTGTTTCACTTCATTGATATTCAGTGTTAAACTCTTATCCTAGCAGGTTTCTTTGAATTTATAAGTTAGTCACATATCTTTGAATTTATTACTGCTCAATACCTGAGTTGTTTGGCTTCTGTACATACCTACAATCAACTGCATTACTAGCTGAATTAAGTACAAACTTGCAGTGCTAAAGATTATACTGCATTTTATTTTATTTTTCTGTGTATTTAATTGTTTCATTGGTCTGTGTCTCTCTGTAGTTATTTATTTTTCTATTTAATTGTTTCATAGAATACTGTGGTCTCTGTCTCTGCAGTTAGTTTTCCACCCACCCTCCCTGTTCTTGTTCTGGTGTTAATCTTCTTGGCTTTGGAATTGCCCGCCTCACCTGTAAATTTGTGTTTGAACACTCCTTCTGGGTCTATCTCATTTGCTCACTCAACCGAGTACAGTGAGATCATATTTTGACTTCAGACACTCCTACCAGTCCCATCTGTTCAGCTCTATCCCAGCTCTATTCCAGTCACTGGCTCATTCCACCTAATACAGAGAGAACATTTGTGAAGGGCAAGCCACTTAGGTCCTTAATTTTGAATTATCTTCTGCTTCTCCTTTCTCCCTTTCCACTTTCCAAAAAAAAATTCTAAGCTTGTTTCCACCCTTTCCTGTAAATAGTTTAGTCCAGATACAGATTTGATGTAACCAGGACTGTTTGTAAGCTTCTGAGCCCCCAAAGCCTTTCTGTGTTGGAGGGAAGCCTTCTAGCTTATCAGTGGGAGTGGTAAGCACTAGGTAGCCTATCTACCACAAGAGTGGTTTCTGGCCCAGAAATTGTAGTTTATTGGCCATTTGGGCAGTTTTTCCATCTCTTTCAACTTTCTGGTTTAAAAGCCTGCATTTGCAATTCTTTCCCACCTTTCCTGTAACTAGTCTAGTCCAGATACAGATTTGCTGTATCCTGGACTGTTTGAAAGCTTCAGAGCCAACCAAGCCTTCCTGTGTTGGAGGGAAACATTCTAGCTTATCAGTGGGAGTAGTGAGCACTAAGTAGCCTTTCTACCACAAGAGTGGTTTCTGGCCCAGAAATTGTAGTTTATTGGCCATTTGGTCAGTTTTCCCATCTCCTTCAATTTTTTTGTTTAAAAGCCGGCGTTTGTACTTGTTTCCCACCTTTCCTTTAACTAGCCTAGCCCAGATACAGATTTGCTGTATCCAGAACTGTCTGTATGCTTCTGAGTCCCCCACACCTTTCTGTGTTGGAAGGAAGCATTCTAGCTTATCAGTGGGAGTGGTAAGCACTAGGTAGCCTATCTACCACAAGATCCAAGTACAGATTCTTAGTTTTAGCACTTGAATTTGCTTATTCGTGCTCAGCACTTGTTCAGAACTTGTTGTTAGCACTAAATAAGCTACAAATTACTACAACACTCAACCTTCCTCTTTACCTAGAGGACAACAGTTTTTGTACTTACTTTCCTCACTTGCTTAGAGAAAAACAGCTCTTATACTCACTTTCCTTACTTGTCTAGAGGAAAGTAGTTTTTTATTCAGGCATGTCCAAGGGTCAGCTCCCAGTGTTCTTTCCTGTTTATCTGATAAATCTGGGCATCTTGAGGCAATGTAGCAATTGCCTCATGTACACAGACAACCCTCTCCTCCTACCACCCAACACCACAACCTGTGAGAGATGCACTTATCTAGCAGCCAACCTGGAGGTAAAGCTCTCTCCAACCAAGACTGAACTTGACAGTCAGGAGGAGAAGGTAAACACCTGCACAACACCACACTCATCACATAGTCCCACTAAACCTACACTACCAAAATCCACACACAGAAACACAAAAACATTTGCAGAGGCTCTCAATAATACTCTGCTCAAGCAACAGAGATCTCCAAAGCAGACATGCAAGCGAACTCCACTCCCCAACACTCCCCAAATGACACACAGCCCACAGACTCAGTGTGCCAATAAACCACAGCCAGTAAGGAAAACCAACCTACCCAACACACTAGTCATAGGTGACTCTATAGTCAGGCACAGGGATGTCCCACTCACCAGGCTAAACAAGGAGAAGGTTACTGTCAGCTGTCTGTCAGGTGCCAGAATTTGCCACATAACGCATGCACTCAGGTCACTCTACAACAAGTACAAATATGACCTGTCATTGTCCATGTTGGTGTGAATGACCTGAGATGTACCTCCCTGGACTACATGAAAAGAGACATGGAAGAGCTCTCCGATCTTGTAGCCCAGGCAGGTATGACCCTAGCCCTGAGTAGCATCCTGCCATCTCCCAGAATGATATTGCAGTACAAGGACAAAATGATTGACTTCAACAATTGGCTAAGCTTCTGGTGTCATTCTGAGGGGATCCAGTATCTGTCTTCCTGGGATGACATGGTTGACAGACCATGATGATTTGCCAGTGATGGCCTGCACCTGTTGCCCCTGGGATTCCGGATACTGGCTAAGGCTTTTGCCGCCCCTATAGTGCCTTTTTAGGCAAGGTTCAAATGACAAATTCACCACCATAACAGGAACAGGCAATCAAAAACTGAGGGTAATGCTACTCAATGCTAGAAGTCTAAATCTCAAAATGCACTCACTCAAGGCACTCCTTAAAATAGAGAACATCGATATCTGTGCAGTGACTGAGACCTGGTTCAAGGCTCCAGAGAGCACCCCTACATTACCAGGCTATAACTCATACCACACTTTTCAGCCATCTAACCTGGACCAGAACACCATAGGTGGAGGTGTGTCCATCTTCATTAAGGATATCCACACCTTCAGGCTAGTTGCGCAGCATAATGCATCCCAAGGTTATCCAAGTGCAACTAACTCTGGGCAAAATTGCAATCGAAATTGTAGCTTGCTACAAATCCCCCACCATGCCCCAGGATTCCCACTCCTCTTTTCTTGATATACTGGAAAATATTAGGTTCAACCAAACACCCTAATAATGGGCGAATTCAACTACCCCACCATTAACTGGGAAAACTACTCATGTACCAACTCCTTCGCTGAATGCTTTCTGGAATTCATAAATTCCAATGCACTGGATCAACTTATCCACACCCCTAACATGGGCAACAATATTGTAGACCTAGTCATTACTAACATGAGTGACCGGTGTTCCACACCTGAAATCAACTCATTGGTCAGATCCGACCATAAGCTAATCACCCTAGATATTCGCATCCTGCCTCCACCCACCATTAAGGAAACTACGAGAAAAAATTTCTCCATAGCCAACTTCATGCTTCTTAAGACAGAAGTGGCGAACTTCATGACTCCCATGCAGATGGACAATACAGTTACGACTGCTGAATCCTACACAAATGCACTCTATAAGCACTTACATGAGTGCATGGATCGTGCTATCCCAAACAGAACCAAGACGCTATCCTCCAAAAAAAGGAAGCCAATCTGGTGGTCCCCTGCCATAAACAAACTCTACAACAGAAGGAAGAAACTGTTGCAAAAGGGAGTAAAATCCCATAAGTGGAGGAGCTCCCTGGTCAGCCTCAGTAAGAAGCTGAGATCCCTTATAAGATCCTCCAAAGCTAGCTGTGAAAACAAAATCACCACTTATTCTAAGGGCAATCACAAAGCATTCTATAGCTATGTCAAGAATATCAATGGCAACACCCAGATCTGCTCTGAGTTATGGCACAATGGCACAAAAATTATAGAACCAACTGATATTGCCAACATCCTGGCAGATAGGTTCACTGCTAACTTTACCCCCCCTCTCACCCTCTAAAGGGCCCATATCTATACAGGAAGAATGCAGAGTCCCTGTAATCACATCTATGCAGGTAAAAGCTGCACTGTCTAAAACCAAAAACACAGCATCAATAGGACCGGACAACATCCCAGGCTGCGTTTTACATGAAATTCAGAATGAACTGGCTCCCCACCTAAGCACCATGTTCAATCATAGTCTCACATCAGGCTTTGTGCCCACTGAATGGCACACAGCAACAGTTATCCCACTCCACAAAGGGGGAGCCACCAATGGTACTGGGAATTATCGCCCTATTAGCCTGACAAGCCTGGTCTGCAAGGCCATGGAACGTATCATCATGGAACTCATAAACAAAGACATTGGCAACCTCCAAACTCTGGACCCCACCCAGTTCAGGTTTGTGAAAGGCAGATCATGCCTTCTGAACCTGATTGACTTCTTTGAGGCAGTCACCAAAGCCGTAGATGAGGGTAAGGTGGTTCACGCAGCTTATCTTGACTTCGCCAAGGCTTTCAACACCATCCTCCATTCTGGAATTATAGCTAAACTCACTAAACTAGGTATAAATCCCTAAAGCACAAGATGGGTTGCCAACTGGCTCACTGACAGAACCCACACTGTAAAAGTTGCAGACTCCGAATCTGACTTCAAACCAGTGACAAGTGGAGTACCACATGGTTCAGTCCTGGGACCTATACTGCTTGGTATCTACTTCTCTGAAATGCAGGCTAACACAGAAGGCCTCTGGCTAATGATGTTCGCAGATGACTGTAAACTAGGAGTCATAGTTCATAGGTTCATAGGTTCATAGGTAGGTACTAGGCTATCGGCGCAAGGGCCTACGTAAGCCTAGCCAGCAAGGTTCCATAGCTTACGCCACCCAAGAAAGTTATTTTCCTGTGCCACTGTCCAGCAGAGACACAGAAGTGATCCCCGGGGTGTATTTCCTATTTCCCATCCACTCATCAAGATTTTTCTTGAAGAGTGCTAATGAAGAACTTTGCTTGACATAGATGGGTAGCTTGTTCCATAGTATAGGAAGTCTGTGGGACAGGAATCTATCCTTCCAGCATGTCCTGTTTATTGTGGTGACAAGGGTTAGGTCCCTAGAGCGTGTAGCTCAGAGTGATTGGGATTTTTTTAAGTGTAGCATGTCCAATAGCTCTGGGTTTGACATAACTTTATATGTTAGGCAGAGATCACCTCGGAGTAGGCGATATGCTACGGAGAAAAGCTGGAGTTTTTTGAGGTGGTCAGTGTAGGGCATTTGTTTGAGGCCAGTAATCCTCTTTTTGAGGTACTTCTGTGGCCTTTCCAGCTGCTGCAGATGTCTTGTGAGGTACATTTCAAAAGGGGCATTGTATTCTATAATGGGTCTAATGAGTGACGAGTAGAGGGGAACAATGACCTCTTTTTTTCCTGGATGAGAACCCTTTTATGATGAGGTGTGCCACGTAGAAGGACTTCCTGACTACTGTGGTGATGTGGCTATCAAAGGAGAGACTACTGTCCACCTGGGTCCCAAGGTCACTTATCATGCATTTGGTGTTAAGTAGATTGCTGCCTATGTGGTAGTTCATGGGTAGAGTTTTTACCAAAGGGGATGACACTGCACTTTTTGTCATTGAGCTTGAGGCCATGGCTCTGACACCAGGCATCTGTCTCAGTGAGGCCCTTCTGTAGGATGTCCACATCATTTGGGGACTTGATTATGGCTCCTAGTTTGCAGTCACCTGTGAACTTCATTAGCCAGAGGCCTTCTGTGTTAGCCTGTACTTCAGAGACGTAGATACCAAACAGGAGAGGTCCCAGGACGGAACCCTGTGGTACTCCACTTGTCACTGCTTTGAGGTCAGATTTGGAGTCTGCAACTTTTACAGTGTGGGTTCTGTCAGTGATCCAGTTGGCAACCCATCTTGTGACGTAGGGATTTATACCTAGTTTAGTGAGTTTAGCTATAATTCCAGAATGGGGGATGGTGTTGAAAGCCTTGGCGAGGTCATGATAGGCTGTGTGAACCACCTTACCCTCATCCACGGCTTTGGTGACTACCTCAAAGAAGTCGATCAGGTTCAGGAGGCATGATCTGCCTTTCACAAACCCGAACTGGGTGGGATCCAGAGTTTGGAGGTTACCAATGTCTTTGTTTATGAGTTCCATGATGATACGTTCCATGGCCTTGCAGACCAGGCTTGTCAGGCTGTATATTTAGCTACACCATTTTATCTAGCTCAGCTTTGACTCTGTTCTGCATAGCTGCTGGAACATTCCATGCTGGTCTGATGACTGGGTTTACCTCATGGTCAAACTTCATGGAGTACACAACTGGGAGTTCACTTAGTTTGTCTTCAAAAATAGCATACTCAGAAAAAATAGTTTGGGAGAAATTCGAGCTGTTCTCATTCAAGCTTACATGGCGGACTTCTTTATTAAATGAAAGCAGTCCCATTTTCAAACTGTCTCCTAGGCCTAATAATGACTGCACTTGTCTATTGACTATGTAAAATTGCAAGTCATAGCTGTTCCCAGCAGAGTAACATGAAAGCACTACTGAGAAACTTTTCACCACCATAGGCAACAAGTTTCACACACTTTCCCAGATCAAGTTTTTCTCCAGCTTTTACTCTAGCAAATGTTTCTCCTGACATAACATTGCACTTTGAACCAGTGTCTACTTTAAGCTCTATGGGTCTCTCAATAATCTGAGCAGTACAAAAGATTTCATTCATTGCCCATAAATCTACTGCACTGACTGTTTCACCAAGCGCAGCACACCATAAACATAACAAGTAGGGTCACAGCTTTCTAATTAATCAACTTACCTCTTTGAATGCCCTCCTTTAATAAAATAATGTGACTTATTTGATTTGCAAAACCTTTTGAAGTGATTCCACTTTTTACAAGAATGGCACTGCTGACCAAAAGCTAAGCACGTTTCTCGTTTGGGTTCATGGTTACCACCACAATTATGACATTTAACTATGATGCTAGCTACAGGTTTTGCTGGGTCACCCTTGTGCTTTGCTGTGTGTACCCTGGGCCTTACTGAAGCTGCTCTGGGTTTTGCTGAAGCTCGGGCTGTGGTTGCTACACTCTTTGGCCTGTATCTTTTATCCTCATTCTGCATAGTATCTACATTAGCATTAGAAGAAGCCACATGCATGCCTTTCTCATTTGTAAGCATATTGTGCTTTTCTGTAAGCTCCTCTATCTGAAAAATATCAATGGCCTGTTCAAAGTTAAATCACTGTCTCAAAGCAAAATCTTTCTCACTGCATTATTATTAACACCACACACAAGCCTGTCTTTTATCAGCTGATCTATCAGTTCACCATATCTGCATGTCTTAGCCTTATTTCTCAAGTTGGTTATATATGCTGCAAAAGTTTCACCAGGCTTTTGATCTTTTGTGTAAAATAAGTGCCCTTCCATTGTAATATTCATTTGGGGGGGTTGCACATTTCTCTAAATTTACGTTTCAAGCACTCAGGGTATTCCCTTACTTCAGCTGGTACCACAATATGGTGGTCTGCCCCCTCCCCTGCAAACACAGCAGGTGCATACAGAAATAAATGTTCTTTTCCAGTGGCTTCTGAACCAGCTAAATTAAACAGAATAAATATCTTTGTATGTGCGTCTTTGTTTGGAAAAAGCAGCCTGTATGAAAACATTGTATTTTTGCACAAACACTCTCCAATTTTCTGCAATATTGTTATCAAACGCAAATCCTTCTGCCATGCCAACAAATTATAGTTTAAACACAATGCAATCTTGACCCTTGAAATTATGTATGAACAGGCAACACACCCGGTACTTGGTAATAACATTCAAATGCACAATAAACTCTTTGAAAGACTGCACTTTGTGAAATATTCTTTGAAATGGCTGTAGTTTGTGAAATAACTACTTTGAATAAATTTAGTTAATGTGAAAAAGTAGTATATTGTGAAAAATACAGTAATTTTCCCCTTTTTTATACATTTTATGTGATTTGGATATTATTTCAAATGTTTATGTAATTATTTTGAATATTTTTATCAATATGTCACAGTTTCAAATATTTTGTTTAATTAGAAATTTCTTTTGAATGTTCTGAGTGCTTAGTTTTATATTCATTGCAAAAAAATAATTTAAGTGAGTTTTAGTACCTGGAATTCATTTCTGACCTATTTGCGAGTCATTTGAGCTTCGGAGCATCCACTCCTGTATATTCCTCCACTTCTAACTGAGTGCCTCATGGTTTTGACTGTGGATTCCACTTCTGACACCATGTCACTTGCCTTCTGTATCTGAATAAGAGAATGAGGCTTAGGTGTTCGGTTAAGTAGTTCATTACACACAAACACATCAGGATGGATGGCAGGAACATTAAACTTAAATGAACTAACTAACTGGCTGCTACATTCATACACGCTTTCACTCTGGTTGCTTACTCACAATGGCACGCTTGCTTGCACGTGCTCAGTACTTACATGCATGTGCCCACTGAATGGAATTCTTCTTAAAGGTACATCACACACTCTGATCTGCAGTGAGGATTCTCTGTGGTTGTTCCATTTGTTGGCTATGTCTGGTAGGTACATACCCAAGGGGGCATTGTACTCAATGTTTGGTTTGATGAATGCTGAATACAGTGGAAAAATGACTTCCTTAGACCTAGATGCCATACCTTTTTTTATAAGTTGAGAAAAATAGAATGATTTCCTCACTACTGTAGACATGTTATGGTCAAAGGCTAGCTTACTGTTTTGTGTGTCCCTAAGTCCCTGACTAATACTTTAAGGGGTGTGTTGTCAATATTATAGATACTGGGTTAGATGGCTTCTCAAAGAATACTATTAAGCATTTTTTTATGAAAACACAGAGATAAGAACAACTCTATTCCTCAAGATTATAAAGAGAGAACTGAAATGGTATATTGAAGGAAATGCATGTGATGTATATCTAATATTTATTTGCAAAAGATGATCCCAGGGATTCAATAAACTCCTCGGGCAAAACCTATATGGAGTTTACTTTTGGGTGAGCATCATGCTTACACAGATACAAGTGAGATTTTATGGTGAGCAACAGTGTCGCTAGCAGGAAATTGTGTAAGCAGCACAAAGACATATAGCACAAACAGACAAGTTTACTTAGGGGCAAACTTGCTCTGTGGAAGTTAGCGGACAGCTACAATGACTACCAGGGCTAACAATAATGTATTGAATGCAGTAATGTCACATTATAGAAAAGTGTACTCAATGCAATGTACACTACAGCATGTTTCTAGCATACTGAAATAAAAGCTTTGTGGTGATCATCAAGGGTACATAGAATGCAGTATAAATACCCCAGTCTGGGGAAGTGTGTAGATTAAAAGGACCCCAGACATAAGTGATAGGAATGAAGAAAGAGGAAGAGGACATGTCAAGCAAAAGTACTGTACACCAGACAAGGGCATGTCAATGTACATACACCCCAATAACAAGTTATTAGCATGAAAAGTAATCACATATGTACATATTTTACAGTACATACTGCTGTTTACACCTCCTGTGTGGGGATATTCATATCATCACACAGTTATAATATGTTATGTGACTGTCACACAAGGTGACATATCAATGGAGATGATTGGATGCGATATAAACACCCTGACATGATCACCGGAGAGGACATTTAGCAAGGGAAGTATATACAGTAGGGGTATGTGCATATTATGAAGGTGTGCAAAATGACTCATTTGAATATGATGGGAATGTCAGCATAGCTCTCAACCTGTCAGGTACACATAGCAACAGGCTCATGGACAACAGTAGACAGAAGCAGGCACAATCATGGACAAAATATCAGAATAATACCACCATTATTCTGTGTCAGTGACATAAAATATGTGATTGTGAGATATTATACATGTTCTGCATGAACACACTTGTACAACTCTAATGCTTTGTCAGAAATCTTTAAAGGGAATTAGCCACACCTTCCTCAAAATGACCACTTTCTGGAGATGCTAAGAGGGACACTGTTACACCTGTAGTTTAAATTAGGAGCAATCCTAGCTAGTTGAGAGGTTTGCATGACACATATATGCCACAATCCACACTTGCATGAATGTAACCCGTGCCATCAATGTTGTCAATGAAATGTATATTTACTGGATGCATCACAGGAAGATGTATCACACATGCATCTTGTAGAACACTTTAAAGGAAGTCTGCACTGTCAACTCCTAATGGTTATACATTACAAAGAATACTTATCTATGAACAAAAAGATGTATGGAAGCTCACTGTGTCATAAGTGACACACTTGAGTAAATCATCCCTGGAAGACATAGGTATCATCCATATGGATAACAACACTTAAAAACAACACACTCTTATCAGAAGATTCCCTACATTCAGCTGTGTATTATATTCATCTGCCACAGATAATAGCAATGGATATTGTCTGCAGCATCTGCAACTGATGTGTGAATTAAGAAGTAATCTGTTATAATGATTGGTACAGCAATATGTGAGACTGATGGCAATGCATCAGTATGTCATAGGGTTGCCACCCCTCTGTTTTTTTTCCAGACTATCCAGTAATCAAACTGATTCTCCAGTAGTCCGGAAAACACTGTACAAACTCTGGTATTCTGTTTCAAAAAGGAAACAGACTATTGGAGTATGTAAATCAGCTGATTTACTATGCTTTTTTTACAGAAAAGCATAGCAAATCAGCCGAAAGCAGGCAGCAGGAACAAAAAAGAGGGCGTTCCTGCCGAGTGATGTCACCACGACATCACAAAATGGGCAGAATGTGGGCAGGAGAGGGTTGGGGTGGGTGGGGTTACTGGTGATGCGAGGGGTGCAGCTTTACTCCGGTTTTCGCCATGAAGGAAGGTGGCAACCCTAGTATGTCGATTTACACAGGAACTACATCACTGCAAAGTGTAGCGTCAATGAGTGAGGACACTGTCACTGTGATACTGTTCACACCAACCAATACATGCAGCACGTTTTTATGTCAGCACATGCCAAACTCATGACATGTGCCACATGATCACTGCCATTCTGACATTTCCATGGAAGGTTTTATACCATACACCAAACACCAAACCAAGTACATAAACAGTCAAAAAGGAAGGAAGAAGACCTCAGAGCCAAGTACCACTAAAAAGGCTTTATTCACAACGTATAATCCAACAAAGTTAAGTGCTTTCATCCCCTGAGTAACAGGACTTCATCAAAACAAAATGTATCCAAACTGCTCTCCTTATATACTACAATACACTAATCAATTAGTTAATTAATCCTAATTGAAATGCCTAACCAAACTTACAAAATTGGTCTAGATGTACTATAACAAGATGTTGTATACAAAAAGTTATTTTATAAAAAAAAAAAAACAATTGTACAATACTCAGTTACAAAATCTGCCCTTATTATTCAATTAAAACCCAATAAAACCATATAGTTTAACTCTTAAATTATTTAAAAAAACACTCCCTAATACATAGTGATACACCAAATACCATTGTGTGTATATGTCTAAATGTATTATAAAATCACCTGTTGGTAAACAAATTCAATTGTTACTGTATTCTATCATTATAATCACTATAATGCCCTTGATTTATAAAAAGTACCAAGCCTTAACTTAAGTAGGCTGGTGATAGAAATGTTCTCATTTAACTGAGGGGGTTAAATGACATTAGTTTTTAGTTGCCATTTCAACTCTAAGTATTCTAATAATCATCAATGGGTCCCCCCGGTCACGTAATTTTGCCTGGTCAATCACGCAAAATTTAAACAAATGGTCAAGGTGGACTCTGATATACCTTGCCAAGGCATTACGTTCATCCCCCTTTCGAATATCGTAGTAGTGCTCATATACCCTTTGCCTAATTGTTCTTTTTGTTTTCCCTATGTAAAATGCTGGACATAGGTTGCAAAATGCCAAGTAAACTACTTCCTTACTACTACATAGAATTATTAGACCTATATGACACACTTGTTCATTACACATGACTATGGGTAGATGTGTCAGCCAAGTTTCAGTTAAAAGTATTCTTAACAGACATATAGGCAATTGTGTATCACTGTCCCCCTGTGTTATTCCCATTGTGATGTTTAATTTGTGTCCTTCACTTGCTTCTTTTCTTCTAGGACCCTACCAAGTGTGGAGTCATCAGTACATGGTAAAAAAAATATTTTTGGATTATTGATGACCATTTGTCAGATATATGCATTTATCTGTATGTGTGAGGTGGCTATAATGAGTGTGTGTATTGCTGTACCATCTGTGATAGTGTGACCAGTGTTAGTTTGTTAACATATAAATTGTTTTAAACATTTGTACTATTAGTTTTGTTCCCATGTTTGTTGCTTATTGTCACAGGTGATCCTGACAGTGGAAGTGTAGGACTCTTGGCACCTGAAGTCAGAGCATCGGTAGACTCTAATGATGATGGTGGCCAAACAGAGCAACAGTTGGGGGGTTACAGACACTGAGGTTGACATTCATCCATCCCCTGTATTTCCCTCAGATACAGTCAGTAGGCCTACACAAACCTATTCCACTGAGCCCTCAGATATTGGACAGGTGGAAGATAACATACTTGATTAGGGTAGTGTTGTTACTGTGGTTTCAGTGCCAATTGAATCTGGCTGTAGCCAAATTTTGGGTGAGGTGCCATGCAGGAGAGTTGTTAGGGTACTCGAAGGAGGTCTGCTGTCCACCCTCCACCTGTTCCTGGTGTGTCATTACATGCCAATCAGTGTATCTTTAGGGCCATTAAGGAGGTGCAGGCATGATCCACTAGGGCCTCTGAGGACATGCCTAGGGTTGTAGATGTAGCAAAGGCTGATATGTGTGACTGCCTTTGCTGTGTGGCCGATTCAATGGATTGGGTGTATGACATGATGGAATAGGCAGTGTCTATGATGGAATATCTGCTGGGAGGGAGACAGCATCCATATGAATGTAGATTAGCTGTATCACCTGATGTTAGCCAACGTGGCCGTGCACAATCATGCTCCTGTAGTGGCACTACTTCCACTGCTCCATCAGTGGTTGAAGCGTCCCTACACACAAACATGATGGGTCATGAGGTCATCGTCCTGGGGCGTACTTATTAGGAGAGCTCATCTGGCAGGCATCAGTCACGTTCGGGTAGCAGCACATCTGACCATGGGCATGGATGTGACAGAGCAACTCCTGGCAGAGATAGTTCTGTTGGTGGGGGCGATGATGATGAGCTGTTGCTTCTACCATGCATGGCTTACACCTGTCTGACATGCCACGACACAGAGCTAGCACAAAGTTTGGCTGTGTTCTTGCAAGCACTCACACACACATTTCACCTTGAAATCCCATACAGACACACACATAACAGGTACATGTGTCATTTGTGAAGCTTGCAGCTAATTCTGTCTCACTGGCCATTTGATAATTTTTCTAAATTTCTGCCTGTCAGTCTTTCTTACTCACACTTACTCACTACCTTTTGTGTCAGCCTTGGCCTCCTGCCCCCACAAACAACACCCTGTGAAAATGATGATAACTGTGCCATATCCTTGATTCTATCTTTTGGATTCAGGGATACATAAGCAAAGTAAATTAGCACAGAGAATATACAAACCTTTTTATGAGATTTCACAAAAGAAGGAATCCAATGCATTGTTTAGGCATTTAAAAGTGTATCCTGAATATACTTTCAAATTTGCAGTGGTGCATCAGGTCAAGAGGGATTCCAGGAGTGGTCCTTGGAAAGTTTTTTTAGAGCAAAAATAATATTGAGGATTGGGAGGGTGGCCTAATGGTTAAGGTGTTTGCCTTATAAACACAAAGCGCAGCGTTTGAGTCTCATAAGGGATAATTGGTTAGGCTTAAAATGGCCTTGCAAGGGCAGTTAGCCTAATACTAATCTATTAACATGGTGGCAAATATATTTAAATGCCAGTTTTTCCCCAGGTTTGAATGAAATGATCTCTATTTTAAGTCTCGTAAAATTAAAAGAGTTTGACACTTAATTTTCCTGTCTAGTTTTAGTGCAACAATAAAGTTATGCATTTTTATGCATTTCTTATCAATTTTCTCATTATATATATATATATATATATATATATATATATATATATATATATATATATATATATATATATATATAGTATAAAATAGAAAGAAATAGTGTGTGTAAATTAATGGGGGGTTATTGTTTTATGTATTTTAGTTAACAAATGGTTAAATTGGTTTGAGTACATATTTTTTATGCTGTTGGCCCATGTTTTTTTGAACTGTGCTGATATCATGTATAAATAGGGTATGGTTTTCAATCATTTTGTCTGAGGAAGTTTGGAGATTACTCTAAACGAAAGTGCTTACAATAAATGGTTTTACCTACTTTCGAGTTGTCCTTCCTCATTAGTACTGCCAGCCTTTGTGGTTTTACTGGTTTTTGGTTTGCCTGTGGTTCATATGCAAGTCTTTGTTCTGATGCACAGGATGCATAGCTGACTGAGTGCTTAGTATATATGTGTTTGTAATGCTTTTTTTAAGAATTGTACTTCTTTCTTATAGGTTTTTGTATTGTGTGTATCTTTGATGCATGAGGCCTATTAGCTGATAAAGAGCATTCATCTGTTGACATAAGTCAGTCCTGTCACATATTGATGTCATTACTGTAGAACTCACTAACCTTCTACCTGGGTACATTGGTAAGTAACAGTATGCAAGGATATGCCATTCATTTGTGTTGTTACCCATTTATTTTCCTATTCCAGGTTCAATACTTACCTTCATAGTCTGGCAATTACAGCTATTTTAATTCATGGCTGACTCTGTG
Source organism: Protopterus annectens (assembly GCF_019279795.1). NCBI lineage: Eukaryota > Metazoa > Chordata > Ceratodontiformes > Protopteridae > Protopterus > Protopterus annectens. The sequence continues at coordinate 245,795,655 of NC_056729.1, read as the reverse complement.
TGATGCTAGCAGTACACAGCCATTACATGGGTAAGAAATGTTGTGAGCATTACCTTGCATCAATTTTACTGTACATAAGTACATAGGATGAAAGTTGTATCCCCTTAGGTGATCAGAGTGTGAGCTATCCATTGCCTCTTGGGAAGGGTAAGGGCATATTGTGCATGCTTACGATCACAAACACACACAGCGGCTGGTGGTTCCCCCTCTGACTCCGCACCACTCTGTGGCTGTGGTGACCTTGTCAGTCATGGTGGTATTTGTGCCCAAACACAAGCTCTGTGATATTTCTTGTTTGAGTGTGTTTCATTATAGCTTTCTTTGGTGGGTGGGTGGCATTTCTGATGGGCGTCATCAGCCATGGCTTGAGTGCATACCCTGCATCACCAAATAAATGTCATTGTAGGATACCCCCCCTAGAAAACTTGTGGTAGAGTTGAGAGTTGTGCCAAATATGGGAGTTCTGGTAAATGCCGGGGTTGCCAGCACACACACATTCAGGATTATTCCCTTAGCCTTACACATGACCTGGCATTTAAAGGAGTGGAAAACCTTTCTGTTTATGTACACCCTTCCCTGTTCCCTGGGTGGTGCTTTGATTCAATGTGCATGCAGTCTATGGAACCCAGGACTTCAGGGGAGTGTGCTACAGGGTAGAAATCCTGCATAGTTGTAGCTCTGTCCCCGGGTGTATGGGGAAAATGTATGTAGTCATTGGCATGCTATAACATAGCATTCAGGAATTGATGTAGGATCCTGGATGCTGATGCCTATGACACTCCCAGAATATTTCCCGTTGGCCTCTGGATGGTTCCTGTAGCTAATATTCTAAGTGCTACACATACCTTAGTTTCCACAAGTATTGCTTCCCTTCGGTTTGCCCTTGCTCTCAGTTGAGAATGCCAGAGGTTGCAGAGTTCCTGGAGTGTGTCTCTATCCACTCTATAGCACTCAACTATTTCCACCTCATGCAGACCATGAAAAGTTAAACGGGGTCTAAACACCCTTCTCCTTCTTGGCCAAGGTCTAGCATAGACTTGGGCCTGTTGCACATACACACGCAGAAGAGTAGCAGCAGCCCCTAACATTCTTTCTGTGTAGTGTAGTTTCCTTGGCTGTATTCCAATAAGTTTTGGAATTCAAGGCCGAAATCTGCACTGAGTGTACACAATTACTTTATAGCTTGTTGAATAGCTCCTCCATCTTGGATTGGTTGATAAGCATACAATTCAGCTGCTTATGCTGTAATTAGTATGCCACAATGTTTACTGGGTTTGTGGAGCTCTACATGCTGTGTAGGGCTGCTTACTGAATAGAAACATGTGGGCTATCATGTGAGTTTTGTGGCGCAACACACACATGGTATTAGTGCACCATGTAGGCTTTATTGAATCCAGCCCAATGTCTTAATAAAATAACTGTTGCTAGGCTAGCATTAAGCAAGATATGACAGTAGAAAGAAATATAAAGTGCAGTAGGTTCTCATTTAAATAGAAGTAAAATTTTTAATGTGAATTATTAATTTTCATGATATATATATATTAGGAATGAGTATAATGCATTTACAATGTATCTAGCTTCATGACTATAACTACATATTGTTAAAACAAAAAAAAAATGTTTGAATCCTTGAACCTAATAAACCCTTATTTTCCAGGCTTATCAGCATGATGTATTGTCTGTTTTGTGCAGGCATTGAAAATTCCTGAATCATGGCTGGCAGCTGTGCATGGTTTATTTTTGTATATTGCTTGTTTTGTGCCATACACTCTGCCTGTGGCCAGTAGTTATGCTGTTCTTGAGCACTTGTATAAATATGCCATATACCAGACAGCTGTTGGTTCATTTGTTTTTGTTTTATTTATTTTTTTTTGTTCATTGGTTGGTCATTTTTATTGTTTATCGTAGTAGTAAAACAACTGAAAGCGACCATCAGCCACAATCTGGGATGACAAGACATATAGAGCTATTCAAATAAAAGCACAGTTAAACAGTGCAAATAATCATTTCAAAACTTAGCAGACAAATGTCTAAGGAATAGCTTCCCTACATATGCTCAAGGAGAAACTGCTCGAGTGTCAGTAGCCCAGAGAAAAAAAAGGCGAATGGAAAAATACAGAATGCTTTTTCCTTTTGGAAAGCACTGGGCTTTGTTTTACAACAGTACCCCTGTGGCTTGACCTGCCTATTGGCTGTGATGTAGAATGGCAATGAGGCATGATTGACATGCCATGCAGGTTTGTCTGTGACTTCATACATACATTGCATGTTGACTAACACACCCCCTGTGCATGTGAGTTGTGAGTGTTCCTGAGACACTGAGGCTCCAGAAGTAATAAATAAAATGGGCCAAAAAAGTCCTTAAAGGGAGAGTTTCAAAGATTTTCAACTGTTCAATTGATTTGGTTAAGTACTTAAGTCACGTGATCCTATTGTTTGCGTTCAGCTAGCTTTCCAAGTAAGATATCAGGTTTCATCACCATTGAGGGGGGGTTAGTAGCACAGCAGGAAAGCCAACAGCTTCCTCTCTGTGCTTCTTTTATTTATAGTCCCTTGCTGACTGTGAAGTTTCATCACTTTACTCTGAAGTTTAGTGAACCAGTGGAAGTCTAGAGTATATTTTTGTTTGTACCAAAGTAATTTATATATATATATATATATATATATATATATATATATATATATATATATATATATAAATCATACATACCCACATCCTCCACCAACACAGTTTGATTTACTGCTAATAAAAACAGATGTACTGGTCTGGATACATTATATAATAAGGCCTTTTGCAATTGCCATCTGCTGGTTATCCCTTTTCTCCTTTCAGCTTTTCCCAGTTAGGGGTCACCACAGCAGATCAGATGTCCACTCATGATTGGCAGTGGAGGTTTACAGTGCCAAGTTGCCAGCCTGGCACCCAACCTTCCACAGGAGGCACACACTCACACCTAGGACAAATTTTAGAGTGTCCAATCCACCTACAGCATATCTTTGGGATGTGGGAGAAACCGGAGCACCCAGAGGAAACCCACGCAACCACAGGGAGGACATGCAGACTCCACACAGAAGGCACCCCAGCTGAGAATCAAACCAGATAACCTCTTGCTGTGAGGCAACAATGCTAACCGCTGCACCACCATGGTCGCCCTATCTGCTGGTTATCCCAATGCTAGGTATTTAGATAAGCTTTGCCCTAAGAAAAGCAGAACAATATTTCTGTTGGTAATCCCTCTGCTAAGTATTGACAGCATATGAATTCCCTTTGCTAAAAGAATAGCCAGCCTATTAGAATCCTCTTACTTCTATTTATCTATTAGTTGGGGCAAATTTGGAAATCCCACTGCAAGGATCACCATATTTATTGTTTATCTATGTTACTTTACCTGCATTTTTCTGTTAGTTACCTACTGCAAATAAAGCTATAAGCTTGTCACACAACTTGCCCTAGCCATCCCTTCAGTAGCTTGCCCAAGTACACACAAGCACTGACAAACAAATTAATTATTTCCCCTTGTAGCCCCTTCAGCAGTTTGTCTACGTATGCAAAAGCACTAAAATGACACAAAATAAATTATTTTGCCCTGGGTTTACTTCAGCAGTCTGACCATGTATGCACAAGCACTTCACTGACACGAAAATGAAACTTATCCCTTCAGTTGTGTATCTGAACTGCATTTTGTGTGATACACAGCAGTCCTAGACTGTGCAATAAATGTCATACCGCCCATGCCAGTGTATTATTATGAGTGCAAAGCATTATGTGCATACATAGAGAGTTCTATCATGCTATACAGCACTGGCCTTCTGAACATCTGCACCACAGCTCCTAGGGGTGTTATGCCACAGCAATATCATGATTTGGTGTCACATTGGTAAGGTGTTGTACATTAAAGTGGTATGTACAGGCCTGATACCTTACATGGCCAGCATCCCCATAACCCCAAGTGTGTATCTATTGCCGTCACTCAGATCTTTTGTATCACATTGTACTGTCATGCTACCCATTGATTTGTCACATCTCTCCTACAGCCTGCATCAGTCTGAATAGGCTACAGTTTTCCTCCTGATATTAACCTTCTTGGATAACACTTTAAAGTGCTCCATCCCCACCTGTACATCCTGCTATTAATAAATAATGTCCTTGTCAGCATTCATGCCTTATTCTTACACGGGCCATTTTTATGCCCTTCCTTGGATTAGTTACACCTGGCATAACATGGTAATGTAGCTGACTTACTGTCAGGTAAATCTTCATAATGGCTATGGTAGGGCAGTGCAAGTACAACCACAGGGTTTAAGTGCCCCATGTATATACCCTTTGGAATTTTGTGATGGAATGTATATTGCATGGTCTCCACTGTGTCATGCATGCAGCTTTGTGAGTGAGTGTTTTCATGAGTGAGAATAATTGTTAGGCAT
>NC_056729.1:245731230-245788730 GCF_019279795.1 Protopterus annectens | reverse complement strand
TTATGCTAGTCTGAACTGCCCAATCCACATTTTGGGGTACCCCTCATATCTCATACTGTTGATACTTATATACACTGCTTTATGTTAGGAGATCAGCTAACTATAAATAGAACAACTATGTAACTGTCTGTTAACAGAGCTGGTACTGTATTGTTTTCCTACTGGAATATCTCCATAATTATTACAACTATAATAACGTCTCTGTGTATCTAATTATAATAACTAATATTAATGTCCCAGTATGACAATAATGAAACTTTTCTCTCCAGGTCACCACTGAAAATGTATAACTATCCTGGTAAATAAATACCAACAAATAAATAAATGCAATTCACAGCTGTCACCCGGAAACCTTCTAGCTTATCAGTGGGAGTAGTGAGCAATAAGTAGCCTTTCTACCACAAGAGTGGTTTCTGGCCCAGAAATTGTAGTTTATTGGCTGTTTGGCAGTTTTTCCATATCTTTCGACTTACTGGTTTAAAAGCCCACTTTTGCGCTTGTTTCTCTCCTTTCCTGCAACTAGTCTAGTCCAGATACAGATTTGCTGTATCCAGGACTGTTTGTAGGTTTCTGAGCCTCCCAAGCATTTCTGTGATGGAGGGAAGCCTTCTAGCTTATCAGTGGGAGTGGTAAGCACTAGGTAGCCTGTCTACCACAAGAGTGGTTTCTGGCCCAGAAATTGTAGATTATTGGCCATTTGGTCAGTTTTCCCATCTCTTTCAATTTTTTGGTTTAAAAGCCGGCATTTGCACTTGTTTCCCACCTTTCCTGTAACTAGCCTAGCCCAGATACAGATTTTCTGTATCCAGGACTGTCTGTATGCTTCTGAGCCCCCCACGCCTTTCTGTGTTGGAAGGAAGCATTCTAGCTTATCAGTGGGAGTGGTAAGCACTAGGTAGCCTATCTACCACAAAATCCAGGTACAGATTCTTAGTTTTAGCACTTGAATTTGCTTATTCGTGCTCAGCACTTGTTCAGAACTTGTTGTTAGCACTAAATAAGCTACAAATTACAACAACACTCAACCTTCCTCTTTACCTAGAGGACAACAGTTTTTGTACTTACTTTCCTCACTTGCTTAGAGAAAAACAGCTCTTATACTCACTTTCCTTACTTGTCTAGAGGAAAGTAGTTTTTTATTCAGGCATGTCCAAGGGTCAGCTCCCAGTGTTCTTTCCTGTTTATCTGATGAATCTGGGCATCTTGAGGCAATGTAGCAATTGCCTCATGTACACAGTCAACCCTCTCCTCCTACCACCCAACACCACAACCTGTGAGAGATGCAATTATCTAGCAGCCAAACTGGAGGTAAAGCTCTCTCCAACCAAGACTGAACTTGACAGTCAAGAGGAGAAGGTAAACACCTGTACAACACCACACTCATCACATAGTCCCACTAAACCTACACTACCAAAATCCACACACAGAAACAAAAACATTTGCAGAGGCTCTCAATAATAATTTGCTCAAGCAACAGAGATCTCCAAAGAAGACATGCAAGCGACCTCCACCCCCCAACACTACCCAAATGACACACAGCCCACAGACTCAGTGTGCCAATAAACCACAGCCCGTAAGGAAAACCAACCTACCCAACACACTAGTCATAGGTGACTCTATAGTCAGGCACAGGGATGTCCCACTCACCAGGCTAAACAAGGAGAAGGTTACTGTCAGCTGTCTGTCGGGTGCCAGAATCTGCCACATAACCCATGCACTCAGGTCACTCTACAACAAGTACAAATATGACCTGTCATTGTCCATGTTGGTGTGAATGACCTGAGATGTACCTCCCTGGACTACATGAAAAGAGACATGGAAGAGCTCTCCGATCTTGTAGCCCAGGCAGGTATGACCCTAGCCCTGAGTAGCATCCTGCCATCTCCCAGAATGATATCGCAGTACAAGGACAAAATGATTGACTTCAACAATTGGCTAAGCTTCTGGTGTCATTCTGAGGGGATCCAGTATCTGTCTTCCTGGGATGACATGGTTGACAGACCATGATGATTTGCCAGTGATGGCCTGCACCTGTCGCCCCTGGGATTCCGGATACTGGCTAAGGCTTTTGCCGCCCCTATAGTGCCTTTTTAGGCAAGGTTCAAATGACAAATTCACCACCATAACAGGAACAGGCAAGCAAAAACTGAGGGTAATGCTACTCAGTGCTAGAAGTCTAAATCTCAAAATGCACTCACTCAAGGCACTCCTTAAAATAGAGAACATCAATATCTGTGCAGTGACTGAGACCTGGTTCAAGGCTCCAGAGAGCACCCCTACATTACCAGGCTATAACTCATACCACACTTTTCAGCCATCTAACCTGGACCAGAACACCAAAGGTGGAATTGTGTCCATCTTCATTAAGGATATCCACACCTCCAGGCTAGTTGCGCAGCATAATGCATCCAAGGTTATCCAAGTGCAACTAACTCTGGGCAAAACTGCAATCAAAATTGTAGCTTGCTACAAATCCCCCACCATGCCCCAGGATTCCCACTCCTCTTTTCTTGATATACTGGAAAATATTAGGTTCAACCAAATACCCTAATAATGGGCGAATTCAACTACCCCACCATTATCTGGGAAAACTACTCGTACCAACTACTTTGCCGAATGCTTTCCAGAATTCATAAATTCCAATGCACTGGATCAACTTATCCACACCCCCAACATGGGCAACAATATCGTAGACCTAGTCATTACTAACATGAGTGACTGGTGTTCCACACCTGAAATCAACTCATTGGTCAGATCCGACCATAAGCTAATCACCCTAGATATTCGCATCCTGCCTCCACCCACCATTAAGGAAACTACAATAAAAAATTTCTACATAGCCAACTTCATGCTTCTTAAGACAGAAGTGGCGAACTTCATGACACCCATGCAGATGGACAATACAGTTACGACTGCTGAATTCTACACAAATGCACTCTATAAGCACTTACATGAGTGCATGGATCGTGCTATCCCAAACAGAACCAAGACGCTATCCTCCAAAAAAGGAAGCCAATCTGGTGGTCCCCTGCCATAAACAAACTCTACAACAGAAGGAAGAAACTGTTGCAAAAGAGAGTAAAATCCCATAAGTGGAGGAGCTCCCTGGTCATCCTCAGTAAGAAGCTGAGATCCCTTATAAGATCCTCCAAAGCTAGCTGTGAAAACAAAATCACCACTTATTCTAAGGGCAATCACAAAGCATTCTATAGCTATGTCAAGAATCTCAATGGCAACACCCAGATCTGCTCTGAGTTACGGCACAATGGCACAAAAATTATAGAACCAACTGATATTGCCAACATCCTGGCAGATAGGTTCAGTGCTAACTTTACCCCCCTCTCACCCTCTAAAGGGCCCATATCTATACAGGAAGAATGCAGAGTCCCTGTAATCACATCTATGCAGGTAAAAGCTGCACTGTCTAAAACCAAAAACACAGCATCCATGGGACCGGACAACATCCCAGGCTGCTTTTTACATGAAATTCAGAACGAACTGGCTCCCCACCTAAGCACCATGTTCAATCATAGTCTCACATCAGGCTTTGTGCCCACTGAATGGCACACAGCAACAGTTATCCCACTCCACAAAGGGGTAGCCACCAATGATACTGGGAACTATCGCCCTATTAGCCTGACAAGCCTGGTCTGCAAGGCCATGGAACGTATCATCATGGAACTCATAAACAAAGACATTGGTAACCTCCAAACTCTGGACCCCACCCAGTTCAGGTTTGTGAAAGGCAGATCATGCCTTCTGAACCTGATTGACTTCTTCGAGGCAGTCACCAAAGCCGTAGATGAGGGTAAGGTGGTTCACACAGCTTATCTTGACTTCGCCAAGGCTTTCAACATCATCCTCCATTCTGGAATTATAGCTAAACTCACTAAACTAGGTATAAATGCCTACAGCACAAGATGGGTTGCCAACTGGCTCACTGACAGAACCCACACTGTAAAAGTTACAGACTCCAAATCTGACTTCAAGTGGAGTACCACATGGTTCAGTCCTGGGACCTCTCCTGCTTGGTATCTACTTCTCTGAAATGCAGGCTATCACAGAAGGCCTCCAGCTAATGAAGTTCGCAGATGACTGTAAACTAGGAGCCATAGTTCATAGGTTCATAGGTAGGTACTAGGCTATCGGTGCAAGGGCCTACGTAAGCCTAGCCAGCAAGGTTCCATAGCTTACGCCACACAAGAAAGTTATTTTCCTGTGCCGCTGTCCAGCAGAGACACAGAAGTGATCCCCGGGGTGTATTTCCTATTTCCCATCCACTCATCAAGATTTTTCTTGAAGAGTGCTAATGAAGAACTTTGCTTGACATAGATGGGTAGCCTGTTCCAGAGTATAGGAAGTCTGTGGGACAGGAATCTATCCTTCCAGCATGTCCTGTTTATTGTGGTGACAAGGTTTAGGTCCTTAGAGTGTGTAGCTCAGAGTGATTGGGATTTTTTTAAGTGTAGCATGTCCAACAGCTCTGGGTTTGACATAGCTTTATATGTTAGGCAGAGATCACCTCGGAGTAGGTGATATGCTACAGAGAAAAGCTGGAGTTTTTTGAGGTGGTCAGTGTAGGGCATTTGTTTGAGGCCAGTAATCCTCTTTGTGAGGTACTTCTGTGGCCTTTCCAGCTGCTGCAGATGTCTTGTGAGGTACATTTCAAAAGGGGCATTGTATTCTATAATGGGTCTAATGAGTGACGAGTAGAGGGGAACAATGACCTCTTTTTTCCTGGATGAGAACCCTTTTATGATGAGGTGTGCCATGTAGAAGGACTTCCTGACTACTGTGGTGATGTGACTATCAAAGGAGAGACTACTGTCCACCTGGGTCCCAAGGTCTCTTATCACGCATTTGGTGTTAAGTAGATTGCTGCCTATGTGGTAGTTCATGGGTAGAGAGTTTCTACCAAAGGGGATGACACTGCACTTTTTGGCATTGAGCTTGAGGCCATGGCTCTGACACCAGGCATCTGTCTCAGTGAGGCCCTTCTGTAGGATGTCCACATCATTTGGGGACTTGATTATGGCTCCTAGTTTGCAGTCACCTGCGAACTTCATTAGCCAGAGGCCTTCTGTGTTAGCCTGTACTTCAGAGACGTAGATACCAAACAGGAGAGGTCCCAGGATGGAACCCTGTGGTACTCCACTTGTCACTGCTTTGAGGTCAGATTTGGAGTCTGCAACTTTTACAGTGTGGGTTCTGTCAGTGATCCAGTTGGCAACCCATCCTGTGACGTAGGGATTTATACCTAGTTTAGTGAGTTTAGCTATAATTCCAGAATGGGGGATGGTGTTGAAAGCCTTGGCGAGGTCATGATAGGCTGTGTGAACCACCTTACCCTCATCCATGGCTTTGGTGACTACCTCAAAGAAGTCGATCAGGTTCAGGAGGCATGATCTGCCTTTCACAAACCCAAACTGGGTGGGATCCAGAGTTTGGTGGTTACCAATGTCTTTGTTTATGAGTTCCATGATGATACGTTCCATGGCCTTGCAGACCTGGCTTGTCAGGCTGTATATTTAGCTACACCCTTTTATCTAGCTCAGCTATTACTCTGTTCTGCATAGCTGCTGGAACATTCCATGCTGGTCTGATGACTGGGTTTACCTCATGGTCAAACTTCATGGAGTACACAACTGGGAGTTCACTTAGTTTGTCTTCAAAAATAGCATACTCAGAAAAAATTGTTTGGGAGAAATTCGAGCTGTTCTCATTCAAGCTTACATGGCGGACTTCTTTATTAAATGAAAGCAGTCCCATTTTCAAACTGTCTCTTAGGCCTAATAATGACTGCACTTGTCTATTGACTATGTAAAATTGCAAGTCATAGCTGTTCCCAGCAGAGTAACATGAAAACACTACTGAGCCTTCGGTTTGAAACTTTTCACCACCATAGGCAACAAGTTTCACACACTTTCCCAGATCAAGTTTTTCTCCAGCTTTTACTCTAGCAAATGTTTCTGCTGACATAACATTGCACTTTGAACCAGTATCTACTTTAAGCTCTATGAGTCTTTCAATAATCTGAGCAGTACAAAGATTTCATTAATTGCCCATAAATCTACTGCAATGACTGTTTCACCAAGCGCAGCACACCATAAACATAACAAGTAGGGTCACAGCTTTCTAATTAATCAACTTACCTCTTTGAATGCCCTCCTTTAATAAAATAATGTGCCTTATTTGATTTGCAAAACCTTTTGAAGTGATTCCACTTTTTACAAGAATGGCACTGCTGACCAAAAGCTAAGCACGTTTCTCGTTTGGGTTCATGGTTACCACCACAATTATGACAGTTAACTATGATGCTAGCTACAGGTTTTGCTGGGTCGCCCTTGTGCTTTGCTGTGTGTACCCTGGGCCTTACTGAAGCTGCTCTGGGTTTTGCTGAAGCTCGGGCTGTGGTTGCTACACTCTTTGGCCTGTATCTTTTATCCTCATTCTGCATAGTATCTACATTAGCATTAGAAGAAGCCACATGCATGCCTTTCTCATTTGTAAGCATATTGTGCTTTTCTGTAAGCTCCTCTATCTGAAAAATCTCAATGGCCTGTTCAAAGTTAAATCACTGTCTCAAAGCAAAATCTTTCTCACTGCATCATTATTAACACCACACACAAGCCTGTCTTTTATCAGCTGATCTATCAGTTCACCATATCTGCACGTCTTAGCCTTATTTCTCAAGTTGGTTATATATGCTGCAAAAGTTTCACCAGGCTTTTGATCTTTTGTGTAAAATAAGTGCCCTTCCATTGTAATATTCATTTGGGGGGGGTTGCACATTTCTCTAAATTTACGTTTCAAGCACTCAGGGTATTCCCTTATTTCAGCTGGTACCACAATATGGTGGTCTGCCCCCTCCCCTGCAAACACAGCAGGTGCATACACAAATAAATGTTCTTTTCCAGTGGCTTCTGAACCAGCTAAATTAAACAGAATAAATATCTTTGTTTGGAAAAAGCAGCCTATATGAAAACATTGTATTTTTGCACAAACACTCTCCAATTTTCTGCAATATTGTTATCAAATGCAAATCCTTCTGCCATGCCAACAAATTATAGTTTAAACACAATGCAATCTTGACCCTTGTAATTATGTATGAACATGCAACACACCCGGTACTTGGTAATAACATTCAAATGCACAATAAACTCTTTGAAAGACTGCACTTTGCGAAATATTCTTTGAAATGGCTGTAGTTTGTGAAATAACTACTTTGAATAAATTTAGTTAATGTGAAAAAGTAGTATATTGTAAAAAATACAGTTATTTTCCCCTTTTTTATACATTTTATATGATTTGGACATTATTTCAAATGTTTATGTAATTATTTTGAATATTTTTATCAATATGTCACAGTTTCAAATATTTTGTTTAATTAGAAATTTCTTTTGAATGTTCTGAGTGCTTAGTTTTATATTCATTGAAAAAAAATAATTTAAGTGAGTTTTAGAACCTGGAATTCATTTCTGACCTATTTGCGAGTCATTTGAGCTTCGGACAGACCTCCCAACCGTCCCGAATTACTCGTTTTTTTCCGAGTTTTGGGGTCAAAATGAAGGGGTGCCACGATTCCCGAGTGGCACCCCTTCATTTCCGATTTTTTTGCTTTCTTTTTTTTATGTTTTGAAATTTCGCGCTGTCGGAGCTGACGTCACCACGCGCTGATGGCGCCAGCGCCGTCAACGCTACCAGCCAGTCGGAATTGAGCTCAAGGAGCTCGCCATCATTCCGCTGGCTATGGGCAGGCGCGAAATGAAAATTAAACAGTAGCAGCAGTAATGCTGCCGAGAATGGGCTTATTACTTTTTAAAACTACTGCATGCTGCGAATGGGCTGGCGACTGGACGGAGTTATTTTATTTTTCAACTTTTTTTCCAACGTGAATGGACTTTGGGCTGCAGGCTGAAAGAAAGAACCGGATGAAGCAGGTAAGGAAACAAAGTGTTTTGTGTGTGTGTGTGTGTGCGCGCGTGTCAAGAGGGCTAGCTAGTTCTTAAGAAAAGACACAGAGGATTTCTGGGCCGATGATTTCTGGACTATCTGTTTACAAGGGAAGGCTGCAAAGCTCAGTTTCTTTAGACATTTGTAAACCTAAGCAGCTGCAGAAGCGATGATTTCTTGTGTAGTAGTAGTATTGATTATATTCGCGCTGTTACTAGAGTTGGTAATGTTATTAAGAGAGCTGCCTGCCAAGTAAAGAAAGCCCTGCACAATCTAAAAAACTGGATACCTTTTATGCCTACATAGACATGGAATTCAAATTAACAAACTGTGTTGTGATGGAAGACTGGTAAATCAAGTGTATGTCAGACTGAGGTAAAAGGGAAACATGCAAAGCATTTATCCCAAGGGAATGTGCACATTCAATAAACTACAAAATGTACTCATCTCTGCAAGAGCAGATCTGCTCTGCTGTCTTCTGCAGGCTGATGAAATAACATTACTCTGTATTTTTACAGAAGTAGATATGAAGTTGTATTGTAAAACCTAAGATTTCATCACTGCCATTAGACAAGTACAAGTTTCAATAACTGCATGCAAAGCTAGTGAATATGATGAATTAGGCAGTGTTTTCCACAGCTGTTATCTAGATTTCTCTGAACATCAAGTGGTATCTGTATGGTGAAATAAAACATTTGAAGTATATTTTTGCAGCACAAGCTCTCCCATGATGAGACACTGTGACACAAAAAAAGAAGTTATGTACTCACGTGTGTGTGTGTGTGTCTGTGGGTGTGTGTTTAAGTCAGCTGTGCTACTAGTCCAGGGCAGGAATAGTTTTGCTATGAATTTAAGTCCGAGGCCAAAAGAACTGTGTAATTTTTGTATTTTATTTGTAATTTAATTAAGCTGCTGGAGTTGGTCCAATGTATGTGTTTTTTATCTGCTAGCCTGTGCTGCAAGTCCAGGAACCAGTAGCGATAATAAAATCGGACTTTCATGCACACAGTTCTGGGCGGGAACTGTTTGTATGAAAGCCCGATTTTATTTTATCTGCTGTGCAAGTGTATCTTAACTGCTTTTGCTGTCTGAGAGAATTTAGAGAACTTTTTGCTGAGAAAGTAAGAACTGTGTGCATTTTAATTTACAATTAATACACAACACACAGCTTGCTTAATCTGCTGCTGTCTGTTCAAACAAGCATATTATTTTACAATTTAATTAAGCTGTGTATATTATATGCTGGCTGCTGTTCAAGTCAGCTGTGCTGTTAGACCAAGAATATTTTTGCTGCGAAATTAAGGCTGGAGCCGAATGAACTGTGTATTTTATTTGCAATTTAAGCAAGCTTCTGGGGGCTGGGCCAATGGGTGTATTTTTTATCTGCTGTGATTCAAGTCCAAGAACTGTGTTTATGAAAGTGCATTCAATGGTTCAAGGATTGGCCAATTGTATAGTATTGTAAAGAGATGTGTTTAATGCCCGATTTTTATCTGCATTTATTTTTAAGCACGAAAGAACTATCTGCTGCTGGGCCAAAGTGTTGTGTACTTTACACCTTACATTTTAAGCAAGATCAGTCTGTTCAAGCCATTAGCCAATTCTTTGTAAGGTCCGCTCTGTTCAAGCCATTATTAGCCAATTGCAATTAAGCAGTCTGCAAGGTCTGTTCAAGCTGTGTTATCTGCATTTTATAAGGTCTGTTCATGGTCTGTCTGGAATGTTTGGCTCATACATACTTTTGGTCTGTTCCTCTTAAAATTATTATTTTCTGGCAAATCCCGTGAGAACTGAATTCACTAAATAATCATAGCCATTTAAGTTTGTCTTTCTGTCTGTCAGGAATGCATGGTTGGTAACACAAAACATTTTATAGTAGCAACTTTTCTAAGATCATACAAGCAATGTTTGTGTCCCTGGTTTTGGGCTTTGTACCCTTCCCAATAAATTTTGTCTATTTACAGATTTCTTATGCTGCATAGGTCTTCAGGGGGAGAGAAGTGTAATGCTGCTTATGGTGTGTTTGTGTTGTCAGTAGTATGACCGAATACTTGTTTTTGATATAGAAGGCTGTGGGTTCTACTCCCACAGCATGTAGATAGATTGCTGACACTGTATTCTGTTGTACTTTGCAGCCTTGAAAATGTCCTCTTTGGCGGAGATACCTAGTAATTATCTGTTATCAGTTTGCCATCCATTCCCCGTTGTAATATTACTAGCTTAGCATTTTTTTTATGCAACATATGCAATTTATATCTCAAGGGCAAAAGGCACTTTATTTGTAGATGAAACAAAGAAGAATTAAGCTGTTTGCTTGCAGGAACCTCTTCATTAGTTATATATCTCCTTAATGTGGAATTAGGTGATTTGTCTTCTAAAATGCGCTGTAACAAGTGTGCTGCATTAATGAGGAATATAACTTAATACTGTCAGGAAGGTGTATCAAACATGTATGTTTTGTGTGCAAGGGGGCCTATGATTTCAAAACACCCCAAAGCTAGTCTTTATCCACCACACTGGCCAGATGCATTTTCTTTGAATGTGGGTATCAATGCTGTTTCAATGAATGTAAGTTTCGCAGAGAAGCTAATGCCAAGTCTATTTTCATTGTGAGACTGTATTGCTTTGTTTAGCAGAGGTCGAATAGTGTTTATGCTATAAAATATAAAATAAAAATTTTAAATTAATCCAAATAAACATTGTAGAAGTAAAGCAGTATGCACATTATAGTGTTTATGGTAAATAGGGCAAAATAACCAGGTAATGAGACATTGGAATGGCTGCAGGGGGGCTCTGATGCCATATTTTAGTTCTGTTCAGTTTGTGTTTGTTTATCCCACAATTCCATTGGAGTGGGTGGGGTTACATAATTATGTATGCAAATTATATGTTAATCAGCGTACAGATTTGTACCTATTTTTCATGGTCCTTGTCCAGATTTTTGCTGTTTCCAGGTTGAGAGGTATGGCTTCGGAGCATCCACTCCTGTATATTCCTCCACTTCTAACTGAGTGCCTCATGGTTTTGACTGTGGATTCCACTTCTGACACCATGTCACTTGCCTTCTGTATCTGAATAAGAGAATGAGGCTTAGGTGTTCGGTTAAGTAGTTTATTACACACAAACACATCAGGATGGATGGCAGGAACATTAAACTTAAATGAACTAACTGACTGGCTGCTACATTCATACATGCTTTCACTCTGGTTGCTTACTCACAATGGCACGCTTGCTTGCACGTGCTCAGTACTTATATGCATGTGCCCACTGAATGGAATTCTTCTTAAAGGTACATCACACACTCTGATCTTCAGTGAGGAATCTCTGTGGTTGTTCCATTTTTTGGCTATGTCTGGTAGGTACATACCCAAGGGGGCATTGTACTCAATGATAGGTTTGATGAATGCTGAATACAGTGGAAAAATGACTTCCTTAGACCTAGATGCCATACCTTTTTTTATAAGTTGAGAAAAATAGAATGATTTCCTCACTACTGTAGACATGTTATGGTCAAAGGCTAGCTTACTGTTTTGTGTGTCCCTAAGTCCCTGACTAATACTCTAAGGGGTGTGTTGTCAATATGATAGCTACTGGGTTGGATGGCTTCTCAAAGAATACTATTAAGCATTTCTTTATGAAAACACAGAGATAAGAACAACTCTATTCCTCAAAATTATAAAGAGAGAACTGAAATGGTATATTGAAGGAAATGCATGTGATGTATATCTGATATTTATTTGCAAAAGATGATCCCAGGGATTCAATAAACTCCTCGGGCAAAACCTATATGGAGTTTACTTTTGGGTGAGCATCATGCTTACACAGATACAAGTGAGATTTTATGGTGAGCAACAGTGTCGCTAGCAGGAAATTGTGTAAGCAGCACAAAGACATATAGCACAAACAGACAAGTTTACTTAGGGGCAAACTTGCTCTGTGGAACTTAGTGGACAGCTACAATGACTACCAAGGCTAACAATAATGTACTGAATGCAGTAATGTCACATTATAGAAAAGTGTACTCAATGCAATGTACACTACAGCATGTTTCTAGCATACTGAAATAAAAGCTTTGTGGTGATCATCAAGGGTACATAGAATGCAGTATAAATACCCCAGTCTGGGGAAGTGTGTAGATTAAAAGGACCACAGACATAAGTGATAGGAATGAAGAAAGAGGAAGAGGACATGTCAAGCAAAAGTACTGTACACCAGACAAAGGCATGTCAATGTACGTACATCCCCAAAGACAAGTTATTAGCATGAAAAGTAATCACATATGTACATATTTTACAGTACATACTGCTGTTTACACCTCCTGTGTGGGGATATTCATATCATCAAACAGTTATAATATGTTATGTGACTGTCACACAAGGTGACATATCAATGGAGATGATTGGATGTGATATAAACACCCTGACATGATCACCGGAGAGGACATTTAGCAAGGGAAGTATATACAGTAGGGGTATGTGCATATTATGAAGGTGTGCAAAATGACTCATTTGAATATGATGGGAATGTCAGCATAGCTCTCAACCTGTCAGGTACACATAGCAACAGGCTCATGGACAGCAGTAGACAGAAGCAGGCACAATCATGGACAAAATATCAGAATAATACCACCATTATTCTGTGTCAGTGACATAAAATATGTGATTGTGAGATATTATACATGTTCTGCATGAACACACTTGTACAACTCTAATGCTTTGTCAGAAATCTTTAAAGGGAATTAGCCACACCTTCCTCAAAATGACCACTTTCTGGAGATGCTAAGAGGGACACTGTTACACCTGTAGTTTAAATTAGGAGCAATCCTAGCTAGTTGAGAGGTTTGCATGACACATATATGCCACAATCCACACTTGCATGAATGTAACCCGTGCCATCAATGTTGTCAATGAAATGTATATTTACTGGATGCATCACAGGAAGATGTATCACACATGCATCTTGTAGAACACTTTAAAGGAAGTCTGCACTGTCAACTCCTAATGGTTATACATTACAAAGAATACTTATCTATGAACAAAAAGATGTATGGAAGCTCACTGTGTCATAAGTGACACACTTGAATAAATCATCCCTGGAAGACATAGGTATCATCCATATGGATAACAACACTTAAAAACAACACACTGTTATCAGTTGATTCCCTACATTCAGCTGTGTATTATATTCATCTGCCACAGATAATAGCAATGGATATTGTCTGCAGCATCTGCAACTGATGTGTGAATTAAGAAGTAATCTGTTATAATGATTGGTACAGCAATATGTGAGACTGATGGCAATGCATCAGTATGTCATAGGGTTGCCACCCCTCCGTTTTTTTTCCAGACTATCCAGTAATCAAAATGATTCTCCAGTAGTCCGGAAAACACTGTGCAAACTCTGGTATTCTGTTTCAAGAAGGAAACAGACTATTGGAGTTTGTAAATCAGCTGATTTACTATGCTTTTTTTACAGAAAAGCATAGCAAATCAGCTGAAAGCAGGCAGCAGGAACAAAAAAGAGGGTGTTCCTGCCGAGTGATGTCACCACAACGTCACAAATTGGGCAGAATGTGGGCAGGAGAGGGTTGGGGTGGGTGGGGTTACTGGTGATGCGAGGGGTGCAGCTTTACTCCGGTTTTCGCCATGAAGGAAGGTGGCAACCCTAGTATGTCGATTTACACAGGAACTACATCACTGCAAAGTGTAGCGTCAATGAGTGAGGACACTGTCACTGTGATACTGTTCACACCAACCAATACATGCAGCACGTTTTTATGTCAGCACATGCCAAACTCATGACATGTGCCACATGATCACTGCCATTCTGACATTTCCATGGAAGGTTTTATACCATACACCAAACACCAAATCAAGTACATAAACAGTCAAAAAGGAAGGAAGAAGACCTCAGAGCCAAGTACCACTAAAAAGGCTTTATTCACAACGTATAATCCAACAAAGTTAAGTGCTTTCGTCCCCTGAGTAACAGGACTTCATCAAAACAAAATGTATCCAAACTACTCTCCTTATATACTACAATACACTAATCAGTTAGTTAATTAATCCTAATTGAAATGCCTAACCAAACTTAAAAAATTGGTCTAGATGTAATATAACTAGATGTTGTATACAAAAAGTTATTTTATAAAAAAAAACAATTGTACAATACTCAGTTACAAAATCTGCCCTTATTATTCTATTAAAACTCAATAAAACCATATAGTTTAACTCTTAAATTATTTAAAAAAACACTCCCTAATACATAGTGATGCACCAAATACCATTGTGTGTATATGTCTAAATGTATTATAAAATCACCTGTTGGTAAACAAATTCAATTGTTACTGTATTCTATCATTATAATCACTATAATGCCCTTGATTTATAAAAAGTACCAAGCCTTAACTTAAGTAGGCTGGTGATAGAAATGTTCTCATTTAACTGAGGGGGTTAAATAACATTAGTTTTTAGTTGCCATTTCAACTCTAAGTATTCTAATAATCATCAATGGGTCCCCCCGGTCACGTAATTTTGCCTGGTCAATCACGGAAAATTTAAACAAATGGTCAAGGTGAACTCTAAAATACCATTCCAAGGCATTACGTTCATCCCTCTTTCGGATATCGTAGTAGTGCTTATATACCCTTTGCCTAATTGTTCTTTTTGTTTTCCCTATGTAAAATGCTGGACATAGGTTGCAAAATGCCAAGTAAACTACTTCCTTACTACTACATAGATGTATTAGACCTATATGACACACTTGTTCATTACACATGACTATGGGTAGATGTGTCAGCCAAGTTTCAGTTAAAAGTATTCTTAACAGACATATAGGCAATTGTGTATCACTGTCCCCCTGTGTTATTCCCATTGTGATGTTTAATTTGTGTCCTTCCCTTGCTTCTTTTCTTCCAGGACCATCCTCCCTACCAAGTGTGGAGTCATCTGTACATGATAAGAAAAAAGTATTTTTGGATTATTGATGACCATTTGTCAGATATATGCATTTTATCTGTATGTGTGAGGTGGCTATAATGAGTGTGTGTATTGCTGTACCATCTGTGATAGTGTGACCAGTGTTAGTTTGTTAACATATAAATTGTTTTAAACATTTGTACTATTAGTTTTGTTCCCGTGTTTGTTGCTTATTGTCACAGGTGATCCTGACAGTGGAAGTGTAGGACTCTTGGCACCTGAAGTCAGAGCATCGGTAGACTCTAATGATGATGGTGGCCAAACAGAGCAACAGTTGGGGGGTTACAGAGGTTGAATCTGACACTGAGGTTGACATTCATCCATCCCCTGCATTTCCCTCAGATACAGTCAGTAGGCCTACACAAACCTATTCCACTGAGCCCTCAGATATCGGACAGGTGGAAGATAACATACTTGATTAGGGTAGTGTTGTTACTGTGGTTTCAGTGCCAATTGAATCTGGCTGTAGCCAAATTTTGGGTGAGGTGCCATGCAGGAGAGTTGTTAGGGTACTCGAAGGAGGTCTGCTGTCCACCCTCCACCTGGTGTGTCATTACATGCCAATCAGTGTATGTTTAGGGCCATTAAGGAGGTGCAGGCATGATCCACAAGGGCCTATGAGGACATGCCTAGGGTTGTAGATGTAGCAAAGGCTGATATGTGTGACTGCCTTTGCTGTGTGGCCGATTCAATGGATTGGGTGTATGACATGATGGAACAGGCAGTGTCTATGATAGAATATCTGCTGGGAGGGAGACAGCATCCACATGGATGTAGATTAGCTGTATCACCTGATGTTAGCCAACGTGGCCGTGCACAATCATGCTCCTGTAGTGGCACTAC
Source organism: Protopterus annectens (assembly GCF_019279795.1). NCBI lineage: Eukaryota > Metazoa > Chordata > Ceratodontiformes > Protopteridae > Protopterus > Protopterus annectens. The sequence goes on along the minus strand of NC_056729.1, from coordinate 245,772,957 downwards.
TTCCACTGCTCCATCAGTGGTTGAAGCGTCCCTACACACAGACATGATAGGTCATGTGGTCATCGTCCTGGGGTGTACTCATTAGGAGAGCTCATCCGGCAGGCATCAGTTACGTTCGGGTAGCAGCACATCTGACCATGGGCATGGATGTGATAGAGCAACTCCTGGCAGAGATAGTTCTGTTGGTGGGGGCGATGATGATGAGCTGTTACTTCTACCATGCATGGCTTACACCTGTCTGACATGCCACGACACAGAGCTAGCACAAAGTTTGGCTGTGTTCTTGCAGGCACTCACACACACATTTCACCTTGAAATCCCATACAGACACACACATAACAGGTACATGTGTCATTTGTGAGGCTTGCAGCTAATTCTGTCTCACTGGCCATTTGATAATTTTTCTAAATTTCTGCCTGTCTGTCTTTCTTACTCACACTTACTCACTACCTTTTGTGTCAGCCTTGGCCTCCTGCCCCCACAAACAACACCCTGTGAAAATGATGATAACTGTGCCATATCCTAGATTCTATCTTTTGGATTCAGGGATACATAAGCAAAGTAAATTAGCACAGAGAATATACAAACCTTTTTATGAGATTTCACAAAAGAAGGAATCCAATGCATTGTTTAGGCATTTAAAAGTGTATCCTGAATATACTTTCAAATTTGCAGTGGTGCATCAGGTCAAGAGGGATTCCCAGAGTGGTCCTTGGAAAGTTTTTTTAGAGCAAAAATAATATTGAGTATTGGGAGGGTGGCCTAATGGTTAAGGTGTTTGCCTTATAAACACAAAGTGCAGTGTTTGAGTCTCTTAAGGGATAATTGGTTAGGCTTCAAATGGCCTTGCAAGGGCAGTTAGCCTAGTACTAATCTAGTAACATGGTGGCAAATATATTTAAATGCCAGTTTTTCCCCAGGTTTGAATGAAATGATCTCTATTTTAAGTCTCTTAAAATTAAAAGAGTTTGACACTTAATTTTCCTGTCTAGTTTTAAATAGTTTATGTGCAACAATAAAGTTATGCATTTTTATGCATTTCTTATCAATTTTCTCATTATTTTACTTATATACATATATATATATATATATATATATATAACCCACACCACAGTCATGAAAGACCCCTATTTGAGCCACACCCACAGGGTCACTCCCCAAGAAAGCCACTCCAGTCATTTCCTTAAATTATTTAAATGCATAGGAAGAATAACTAAATTACAAGGTATCTTTAACTACAACTACTTCTGCATAGTATTTTCTACTTTAAATACCAGACCACAGTCAAATAGGGCCCTAGGCAGGGTAATAGACTGCCCCTGCTGCAACCCCTCCCAGCAGCAGCCCCCATTCCAGTGTTCCATTATTTGGTTATTTCTCACCAGTTACCATGCATACTGTTCTCTTATTTGCTTCTACAGTCATTACAGATATTGAAATAAAATAGCACAGACACAGGTAGCCATTTGCTAAACAATACAGTCTCGCAATGAAAACAGACTTGGCATAAGCAGTAAACTTCTCTGCCCTTGAAACTCACATTCATTGAATCATACCTCTCAACTGACCCTGATTTTCAGGGACGTCCCTGATTTTTACTCAAATTTTAACTCTGTCCCTCTTAATCCCTCCTAAAACTAGTGACTTTTGGAGGAAATGTGGTGAATTACACTTAATGAATAATGACAATAATTAAGAGTTATAAACTTCTTTTACTTCAGAAAATGTGTATTAATTCATATGCTCTGATTCTGTCAATGTTTCAAGTTAATAGCACTAATATTTTAAGTGTCCCTGATTTTTTCTTGACTTGTCCCTGATTCACTCGAAATTTGTCCCCAATTGGTTGAGAGGTCTGATTGAAATGGAAAAATTCATATTCATTGAAATGGCATGAAAACCCACACTTATAGAAAATGCATCTGGCCAGTGAAGAATTAAGTTTACCTTTGGGCTGTTTTCAAAACAGAGTCCTTGCACACAATTTATACATTCGTGTATTTGTACTTTGATTCACCTTCCTGATTACATTGAATTATAGTCCTTGTATAATACAGCACCACTTATTAGAAAGTGTTTTAATTTTGTAGTTTTAAACATTCTTTTAATAAGCAATGAAACAAAATGTATGAACCAATAACTACCCATTTCAGAAATTTTCAACCATAAAAGTCCACTCAAGACTTCTGTCATTATAATCCACCAATATTACTCCATACTCACAATCTCTGCAGATGTAAAATCATCTGAATTCCACATTAAAGAAGCATCATTTACCTAATGAAGAGGTTGCTACCGGCAAAACAACTTCACATATCAATATTTTATCTACAAATTCAGTGCCTGCTTTCCTTGAAGAATTAATTGCCTATACTGCATTAAAAAATTGATAAGTTGGTAATATTGCAATAGGAAATGACCAACAAGTTCATAGTCACTAGGCATCTCATACAAAGGACATACTTAGGAGTGTAGAATCCCTATCCCCCTTATAATGCACCAAATAATCAACAATCATATGGGCAAATGCAATATCAGCACGCCATCTACATGGTGTGGGAGTAGAATCTACAACCTTCTGCACCAAAGGCAATTATACTACTAACACTGCTTTCAGATTTTACAACATAGTGTGCCCATTTCATAAACAAAAAACAGCTAGTTGCACATAGAAACAGTTACACTTGTTAGAGTATGTTTTAAATTTGTAGTTTTGAACATTTTTCCAGTAAGCAATGAAATAAAATGTATGAACCAATTATGACAAAACTACCCATTGGAGTAGAGCCCACAGCCTTCTGCATCAAAATCTATTGTGCTATTAACAGTGCAAGCAGACTTGGCATAAGGAGCACTAAACATTTGTTCCCCTGCAGCTCTCAGCTTCTTGTAAAATCTACTTGACACTCAGCTGCATCTCTGAACTTTGCAGTACAAGAAATCTGGAAGAAATCTGTTGCAGTGTTGCACATCATTTGTCCCTACTCCAAAGAAATGACAGCTGACTTCAAAGCACCAACATTTTTTCTACCTCAGAGCAACCCCTCTTGCTCTAAGGCCTGCCAACTGAATCCTGGTCACTTAAGAATGAAATTCCTTGTTCTGCCCCACTGGATCTGCAATGCTGCATTCGTGTTAAGACTGTGAAAATGACAGCATCTCTTAACACTTTGCCACTGCAACAAAACCTAACTTTCAAATTAACAGTTCTAAACTAAATGCAAGCAAAAGGACATACTCAAGAGCACTAAATTATATAAAAAAAATTAAGTCATACATTAAATAGGAATGCAGTACACAAATGTCTGCAGATCTAAAAGCTCTTCCAGAAAGTCCAGTAGCTAAAGCCAGATAAGTGTCAAGTAGCTTCCTGACTAAGCCATAAAGTCAGGACTTGGTTTCAAGAGTAACTCCTGCACAAAGTACGAAAACATACAGTAGTTCCCAAAGGGTCAAGAGAATCACATCAATCACAAACAATAAACATACAATTCTGAAGACAGAGAAGGACCACGGGACCTATCTATTCTACTTAATCTCTTATCTATTGCGTATAATGTCCCAAACTGTACAACTGCAAGCGAATCTTTTCACTTTCTCGGAGCCCCATACCTAGTCAACAACTTCATGAATTTTTAAATTTTACCTCACGGGCTGTTTTGTAAAGCTATTCAATGCAACCATCAGATTATCTGTTAAAAGAATGGCTTTTCACACAGTGCCATGAACCATCAACCTTCAAGCTGTGCTCTGTCCCTCTTGCACATCTTTTTCAAAAACAACTCTTTAATTTCTCTTCAGCAGAGCTTCTGGAGCAGACTAACACTTTGAATGCGTTTAACAAATCTTAGTGTTATTTTTTTCTAGGTAGGTCATTTTGCCCCCTCCCCCATCCGAATACCATCAATTCTCCCTCTGCTGGACGTGAACCAGATCATTCTCTCATGCTGGAGAAGCTACTCATCAAATGGTCAAGGGCAAGAGCCTCCAAAGGGTTACAGGCAACCACATAGGTGTTGTGCACTTCACAGCATCCTGGTTATGAGACCATTTTAATGACTATAACCCCATTACATGGGCTTGAGAATGAGCTATCAGTGACACCACTGAGGCTCATATCACCTTTCCTCTGCTAGGGCATAACTCCATACTATATGAAAGCAACTACCAGGTGGTGCCTTGGTAAGCCAAAAGCCCACATCTAGGACATGAATTTGTGTCACTGCCCCTCCTCTGAGGGATCATGACAGTATGGGTCCTGCTCTATCCTGTCCTTCTACCAGGAAGGAATGTACATCCTTACCTGTCAGGCACCTAAGTGCCTAATCAAACTTTCTTCACCTGGGGCTGTAGTCAGGGCTTCATCCTTCTATGCCTCAGGAGCAGACATTCACCTTTAGCAAATCTATGCACCTACACAGTTCTTCCGTATACATCCAGAGCTACAAAAGTTGAATCTATAACACAGTAATAAAACCCCACCCACCCAACATGGGAGCTATGTGCCCTCACAACCATCCGGCTAAGCAATTGTAACTCAGAAATTGCACAACGCTGGGATAAAATAGACATCTTAGTTCTGTACAAAAATTATTACTTCTAAGCAGACTTCTCAACTGTCCCTATTTTGGAGGAATGTTCCTAGGCCTGATTTAGGCTGCTCCCATTTTTGAAGGCATGTCCCTGTTTTCAGGCTTGATTTTATCCCTCACACAATTTTCTGAATCCTTCTCATCACATATGACTTATGGCTGTCTAGTACACAGAAAAAACATACATGATCAACATACTAGCGGGAACAATAATTTTATGAAAAAGGTCTAACAATTCCCATTTTTGAAGCAAAAATAAATGACTATATTTCCTTAAAGTCTACAGATTTTACACCATCCTTTGATAATGTGCTTATATTTTTCCATAAGTTTTGTCAAGACATTTTTTTTTAACAAGTTTCTGAGTTGTACCCACGTTCCTATTGGAAGTGGGAAGACTTGAGTGCTATTTAATAATCAAATTTTATTCCAATGAGATGTCCAGATTTTCAGCTAGATGTTCCTATTTTTCAGGGGCATTTGTTCCAATTTTCAATGTCTACAGGATGAAAGGTCTTCTAAGCTTGGGGGACACACCAAGGAATCCATGGGGTGGGGTGCAGAACCCCCACCATAACAATGTGCAAGAGGTTTGATGTCCTTCAAAAAGAGCTTTAAGTATTGTTTTAGTCTTCTTTAACTTTAAAAGAATTACATTTCTTGGAAAATACACTTTTAGGCTTTTTTACTTTCATCTTCGTGATTTGACTAAATCAGATAGAACTGGTGCCTACAAGTAAGGCAGAACATAAGCGGACTGCATCTACAAAGTATGAAATCATAGTATAGCGTACAACTGTTCAAATAATCCTCTGCCGTTACCAATGCTGTCAATCTGCTACTCTAAAACATCTTCAGAGCACCATCTTCCAAAAGATCCATCGCCATTCTAAATAAGTTAATTCTTAGCTGTGATAATACAGCGCCACTTACATTTGTATTTGTAATTATTAAATAACGACTTAAAATCACTTTGTTCCCTTATTACCTGGTATCATTTTTTTTCTACACAAATAATTTATTTGCCTTAACAGCTATGAAAGATTATATCCCCGGATTTACCCTTACATATACTACTAGTCAGACTGAAACAAGAGGTAGTGGAAAATGCACATAAAATAGCCGGGCACCTTTCCTGGAGTCGAGAATAAAAACATAAATGACTAGCTAACGAGATCGACAAAACAAAAGAAAATAATATATTCAAACTTCTGCTTGGTGAGAAACATCCAAAAGACTCAATTACTCTGAACACACAAATTTTCAGGGCACTTTTTTACCTTACATTACACAATTATGGACCGCAACATGTTTTGTGTGCATAACTGTGCAATCATGATCTAAGTAGCCCTTCTGTTACACTCGTTAAACTGTTTATTGAGTTTTACATAAAAAATAAATAAAACAGCTTAGCGAGTGTAAAAAGAGGGTTAGGTAGATCATGATCGAACACTTACATACACAAAAACACATACACCTATCATTTGCAGTAATAAAACGAAATCGGTTGCCATTACCAACGAACCAAGACCACGTGCACATCATGTTTCTAAATATAGCTGGGAAAGCAAAAAAACGGCAAGTTGTACAGCCTTATTCTAACTAAAGAAAGACAAAGCAGAAGGAAACCAGCTGCAACTTTTGTGATTTAGGCAGCTGGCTTTAAAAAAAAAAAAAGACTCACCATGCATCACGCAGGGGGGAGGGAATGGAAGAACAACATAGGGAGGCGTTCTATGCTGTGTGCTTTCAGTCGTGGGGGGAGGGCACAATGTTACTGTGTACAAACGGGAATCGGGCACAATGTTAAAAAGTGAAGAAAGTTTAACTTTTTAACTTTGGTTTGTTTTGATTTTTGCTTTATGAGGTTCTGGGCGCCCCTAGGCGGTTGCCTAGTTCGCCTATGCCTAAGGCCGGCCATGTCTATATATATATATATATATATATATATATATATATATATATATATAGTATAAAATAGAAAGAAATAGTGTGTGTAAATTTATGGGGGTTTATTGTTTTATGTATTTTAGTTAACAAATGGTTAAATTGGTTTGAGTACATATTTTTTATGCTGTTGGCCCATGTTTTTTTGAACTGTGCTGATATCATGTATAAATAGGGTATGGTTTTCAATCATTTTGTCTGAGGAAGTTTGGAGATTACTCTAAACGAAAGTGCTTACAATAAATGGTTTTACCTACTTTCGAGTGGTCCTTCCTCATTAGTACTGCCAGCCTTTGTGGTTTTACTGGTTTTTGGTTTGCCTGTAGTTCATATGCAAGTCTTTGTTCTGATGCACAGGATGCATAGCTGACTGAGTGCTTAGTATATATGTGTTTGTAATGCTTTTTTTAAGAATTGTACTTCTTTCTTATAGGTTTTTGTATTGTGTGTATCTTTGATGCATGAGGCCTATTAGCTGATAAAGAGCATTCATCTGTTGACATAAGTCAGTCCTGTCGCATATTGATGTCATAACTGTAGAACTCACTAACCTTCTACCTGGGTACATTGGTAAGTAACAGTATGCAAGGATATGCCATTCATTTGTGTTGTTACCCATTTATTTTCCTATTCCAGGTTCAATACTTACCTTCATAGTCTGGCAATTACAGCTATTTTAATTCATGGCTGACTCTGTGTGATGCTAGCAGTACACAGCCATTACATGGGTAAGCAATGTTGTGAAAATTACCTTGCATCAATTTTACTGTACATAAGTACATAGGATGAAAGTTATATCCCCTTAGGTGATCAGAGTGTGAGCTATCCATTGCCTCTTGGGAAGGGTAAGGGCATATTGTGCATGCTTATGATCACAAACACACACAGCGGCTGGTGGTTCCCCCTCTGACTCCGCACCACTCTGTGGCTGTGGTGACCTTGTCAGTCATGGTGGTATTTGTGCCCAAACACAAGCTCTGTGATATTTCTTGTTTGAGTCTGTTTCATTATAGCTTTCTTTGGTGGGTGGGTGGCATTTCTGATGGGCGTCATCAGCCATGGCTTGAGTGCATACCCTGCATCACCAAATAAATGTAATTGTAGGATACCCCCCCTAGAAAACTTGTGGTAGAGTTGAGAGTTGTGCCAAATATGGGAGTTCTGGTAAATGCCGGGGTTGCCAGCACACACACATTCAGGATTATTCCCTTAGCCTTACACATGACCTGGCATTTAAAGGAGTGGAAAACCTTTCTGTTTATGTACACCCTTCCCTGTTCCCTGGGTGGTGCTTTGATTCATTGTGCATGCAGTCTATGGAACCCAGGACTTCAGGGGAGTGTGCTACAGGTTAGAAATCCTGCATAGTTGTAGCTCTGTCCCCGGGTATATGGGGAAAATGTATGTAGTCATTGGCATGCTATAACAGCATTCAGGAATTGATGTAGGATCCTGGATGCAGATGCCTATGACACTCCCAGAATATTTCCCGTTGGCCTCTGGATGGTTCCTGTAGCTAATATTCTAAGTGCTACACATGCCTTAGTTTCCACAAGCATTGCTTCCCTTCGGTTTGCCCTTGCTCTCAGTTGAGAATGCCAGAGGTTGCAGAGTTCCTGGAGTGTGTCTCTATCCACTCTATAGCACTCAACTATTTCCACCTCATGCAGACCATGAAAAGTTAAACGGGGTCCTAAACACCCTTCTCCTTCTTGGCCAAGGTCTAGCATAGACATGGGCCTGTTGCACATACACACGCAGAAGAGCATCAGCAGCCCCTAACATTCTTTCTGTGTAGTGTATTTTCCTTGGCTGTATTCCAATAAGTTTTGGAATTTAAGGCCGAAATCTGCACTGAGTGTACACAATTACTTTATAGCTTGTTGAATAGCTCCTCCATCTTGGATTGGTTGATAAGCATACAATTCAGCTGCTTATGCTGTAATTAGTATGCCACAATGTTTACTGGGTTTGTGGAGCTCTACATGCTGTGTAGGGCTGCTTACTGAATAGAAACATGTGGGCTATCATGTGAGTTTTGTGGCGCAACACACACATGGTATTAGTGCACCGTGTAGGCTTTATTGAATCCAGCCCAATGTCTTAATAAAATAACTGTTGCTAGGCTAGCATTAAGCAAGATATGACAGTAGAAAGAAATATAAAGTGCAGTAGGTTCTCATTTAAATAGAAGTAAAAATTTTAATGTGAATTATTAATTTTCATGATATATATATTAGGAATGAGTATAATGCATTTACAATGTATCTAGCTTCATGACTATAACTACATATTGTTAAAACAAAAAAAAATGTTTGAATCCTTGAACCTAATAAACCCTTATTTTCCAGGCTTATCAGCATGATGTATTGTCTGTTTTGTGCAGGCATTGAAAATTCCTGAATCATGGCTGACAGCTGTGCATGGTTTATTTTTGTATATTGTTTGTTTTGTGCCATACACTCTGCCTGTGGCCAGTAGTTTTGCTGTTCTTGAGCACTTGTATAAATATGTCATATACCAGACAGCTGTTGGTTCATTTGTTTTTGTTTTATTTATTTTTTTTTGTTCATTGGTTGGTCATTTTTATTGTTTATCGTAGTAGTAAAACAACTGAAAGCGACCATCAGCCACAATCTGGGATGACAAGACATATAGAGCTATTCAAATAAAAGCACAGTTAAACAGTGCAAATAATCATTTCAAAACTTAGCAGACAAATGTCTAAGGAATGGCTTCCCTACATATGCTCAAGGAGAAACCGCTCAAGTGTCAGTAGCCCAGAGAAAAAAAAGGCGAATGGAAAAAAATACAGAATGCTTTTTCCTTTTGGAAAGCATTGGGCTTTGTTTTACAACAGTACCCCTGTGGCTTGACCTGCCTATTGGCTGTGATGTAGTATGGCAATGAGGCATGATTGACATGCCATGCAGGTTTGTCTGTGACTTCATACATACATTGCATGTTGACTAACACACCCCCTGTGCATGTGAGTTGCGAGTGTTCCTGAGACACTGAGGCTCCAGAAGTAATAAATTAAATGGGCCAAAAAAGTCCTTAAAGGTAGAGTTTCAAAGATTTTCAACTGTTCAATTGATTTGGTTAAGTACTTAAGTCACGTGCATACCTCCCAACCATACCGAATTACTCGGTATTTACCGAGTTTTGGGGTCCAAATGAAGGGGTGCCACGATTCCCGATTGGCACCCCTTCATTTCCGATTTTTTTTTATTCGTTTTTTTTTTTAAATCACGCTGTCAGAGATGACGTCATCACATGTGTGATGATGTCAGCGCTGTCAGGGCTACCAGCCAGTCGGAATTGAACTGAAGGAGCTCACGTCATTTTTTCCGGCTGGCTGCGAGCGGGAATACAGCAGCATGCAAGCAACCGTAATGGCAGTAATGCTCATTTTATTTTTTTACAAGCTGGCTGCAAGCAGGAACCAGGAATACAACGAGCGCTAAGCAGCAGGCAGCGCGAGCGGGTAAACATGGGAGTTGTTTACCAAATGTAAAGCTGCTAACGCGGTCCCAATGCATTGTGGCACAAAGAAAATGTCTGAGGATTCCTGTTGGGTATTCGGTCGTGGTGGAAGGTCCCCACTATCTCCCACTTTTCTCACTTCAGGACTGCCTTCCAGTTGCCGGACTTTGAGATTGAGGTTAGTGGAAAAAAGGGAAATGAGGCGCTTTTATCTCTAGCGATTACTTTTCTCTTGAGGTTGGTGGCACCTAGCTGGTATCCTCTGTAAGTTTTAAGTTTTGTTGCAGAGTTTCTCTGATTTAGAATCGTTTTTCTGTATTTACTTTTAGTTTTGCTATTCTGCAGTAGTTTTAATAAACATTATCTTGGTCTATTGTAGCTGGAGGGTGGTCTGTTTAGGTTTGTTAGTCTACTGCTTGTAATTTTAATACATATTGACTCTCCAGTGAACTGTGTTGTTGAAGCAATAGCTGGAAAGTTACATTAGAATGATTACACCTTTAAACAAAGCTGGAAATTGTTGGTTTAAAGCAGAATGCGGATCAGTACATATCGAGGATGGAAATAAAGGGGGCATATTGACAAAGAGAAGGAGGAAGTAGTCTAATGAAATGGTAGAAAACAGATGTAGGTAGTACAAGGGCGCTGGTAATAGAAGTAGTGTAACTACACAATGGGAACACAGAAGAGCTGCAAGGGAAGGCAGTAAACCAGTAGCTGAAAGAGATGGTTGGAAGATCAAAGAAGGTTATTAGAATAGGGTAGGAGTCAAAGGGCAGATGAAATAAGTAGGTGACCAGGAAAGGGCAAAGATGATATATAAAACTAACAGATAAGTACTAGAAAAAAGGCAATGAAAGTGCTGAGTGACACTGGGGATGAGAGGACTGAAAGCAACAAAGTAATTTGTAACTGTGAAAAAGAGAGTAGAGCTAATAATAACAGCAATGTGGAAGCTTAGGTGGAAGATAGCTTAGTTGGAAGTAATGTTACTTCAGACACAAGCTGACCTGGTTTGGCTAACAGAGATTGTTAGCCAATAAAAGTAGAGGATGGGGATTCTGGGTGTAGTTTACTAGGTATGTAAGCATGGAGAGATGACAATATGCACAAAAGAAAGTTTGAAGGAGAGGTGATAGAGGGTAGGGAGAGATTGGGAAGGAGGCAAGAAGGGCTAGGGAAGTAAGTGAAAGGAGAGGATGGTAAGGAAGCAATAGATGTTTTTGCCTCTTGGAATCCAGATTGTAATGTGGTCCTTTGTAACTGTGTTCCTTATCACAGTACATCAAATGAAACAAGCAGCTTGGAATGCTTATTGAAAGATGTTGGTCCCACTATACCCCTAAGTCTAGGAAACCCCCCACACTGCTCAAACATGTATACCAATTCCATGGTTGAAGACCACTGTGGAAGGACAGAACTATCATAAACAGAGTAAAGTAGTCTCACTGAATCACTTGTTTCATTCTAATGTGAGTGAGCAAGTGATTTGTAAGCTCTGTTATGTCAGTGACTTTCAGGGAAGTGCATGGGGAAGCAGAAATGTGGAGTAATCTATCTATATGTGGTGTAGGTGAGTTCTATTGGGTCAGCCCAGAGGATAGTGATCTGATGTGATTATGTATTCTTCAGGAGAATTGGGAAGATGTTGGCTTCATGAACTGTGCACAGTCTGAAGTCCCTTTGCATGATTGCTAATATTTGCATGGTGTTTGAGTTTCTTCCCATGGCATTTTTTCCCATGGCATTTTTTCCTGAAGTCCATGTCTATAGAATCCTGAATGAGAAACAATCAAATTCATGAGGTTGATCTGATGTACTAGGTTAGCACCTCAGAAGAACTTAAGGGTATACTGTGTGATATGACACATTAAGGTAGTCTCCACTATATAAGGGAAGATAGCTATCTTATAGACTGTGCATAGACAAAGTTGCAAAGAATAGCAGGGGTGCCAAGTGTTGGTTTTTGCATGGATGTCAGGTACACCCTTGAGCTTCATACTTTCTTATCATTGGTGTCCTTGTCCTTTTTCTAATGTTCTTGCTTGTGGAACTCTATGAAATACAGTCAGGCTGTCTCAGGCTGAGGCAGGTTCCATGAGGTTTGTTTGAAGTAGTGGGTTCATTCTTTTGAATGCTAGAGGGAAAAATGATCTGCCATGATTATGCAGCTGCCAGGAAGTACTGGGATGTAGGTGTTTTGGAACAGGAAGTGTGCTCCCAGAAATATGGAAAGTCTCAGACGTGTGCTGTGGTATCCTGTCACATCCAGTAATAAAGGTGGTTGACAACCTCGTTAAAATGGAGGGGATTTAAGTTATTCCTGATGTAGTCACTTTGTACTAGATGTCTTCTCTGTCTATGGGACAGACATGGTTTGGAGTATTGTAAACTCAAGGCAAGACTGAGATGTCCAGGCTGGAATCCACAGCTCATGTTAAGTAAAGGGTTATACCTATTGTTGTGTGGTAATCATACTTCTTGTGGCTGTTTTTCTGTGAACAGCAGGGTTCTTTCCACCTCCAAGTTCAGTAAGAACCATCCAGCCCTCCAGAGTGCCAGGCTGACCACTGACTAGCACTCATACTGTCCTTTCTCAGAGGTCTCCATTTGGATGTGGAAGTCTGAGCCTTATTCTCTCTTCTCTCCTCTCCTCCCCTTTATGTTTGCGTCTGAAGTGTATGCTTATCTTGGCCATATCTGTTGAATCCCAAGAGACAGCTTGCTTCAAAGTTTGATTAGTTCTTAGTCATTGGTCATTGAATTCATGGAAATCGTATTACATAACAACTTCATCTTTTTCAATGGAGAACTCTTCAAGCAAAGTAAAGGAGTAGCAATGGGGGCATCCTGTGCCATCTTTTACGCCAACGTGGTGCTTCACGTATGGGAGCACAAGTTTGTATTGATCCCCCCTTGGGAGAAACATCTACTACTCTACAGACGTTACCTTGACGACATCTGCATCTTGTGGCAAGGGTCTGAGGATGAGATTTTGAGTTTTTTTGCTCACATCAATGCAAATACCAATTTTCTGCAGTTCACTCACTCCACCGATCCAGACCAATTGCATTATCTGGATGTCACCATATACAAAAATTACTTGGAGAACAGTTTTCAATCTAAGTTGTATCGAAAACCTACTTTTTCCAACTCTGTTCTGTACTTTGAGAGTGCACATCCTTTTTTCCAGAAAAAAGGCATTGTCAAAGGACAACTCATCAGGGCAAGCAGGATTTGCAGTGGACATGATGACTACATGGCAGAGGTCAGGTTTTTGGAAAGTCTGTTCTTAGAAAGAGGCTATCCTCTGGACCTCTTCAAAAGCCTGGTCGAGGAGGTAAATTCCAAAAGAGGAACTGTCTATCCACCCCTTCTGGGTAAGGGAACGGGCATACCAGCCAGCTCCATTCCCGTTATCAACAATGAATTTAAGAACAGTTTTATCTACACCTACTCTTTGCACTCAAGGGAAATGGAGGAATCTGTAAGAAAGTACTGGCCTGCACTTGCCCTCTTTGAAGAGTTTAAGGGGCTATTGCCTGACCAACCTTCATTTGTAAGGAGAAGGGGTACCAATCTCAAGGAAATGTTTGAGAAAAAGCAGAACATTACAAGGAAAACTAACCCAGCAAGAAAGGGAACATTTAAATGTGGGGCATGTAGCCAATGCCATGCCATCTTGGAAGAAAAAAGTATCACCATTCCATCCAGAAGGTTTAAAATCTACCCCGCAGGCCATTTCACATGTGGTAGCAAGGGGTGGTCTATTTAGGCTTCTGCACCACATGCAGCAGTTTCTATGTAGGCAAACGGAAAGGGAATTCCGCAAGCGGATATACAAACATTTTATGATATAAACAAAAAGAAGGAAACCAACACTTTTATAAGCACTCCCTGACCTGTCCAAACATAAAACTGAAATTTATGGTACTGGAGCAAGTTAAGCCTGATGCCAGGGGGTGTGATTGGGAATCAACTTTAGAATATCGAGAACTCCTCTGGCAATTAAAGTTAGATGCTGGGAGACCCCTGGGCTTAACGGTTTGATCAGTATCAAGCGCTATTGGAACTAAGAAGGGCAAGACTTTAGTTTGACATTCCCCACACAATTACTTATGGCAAGTACTCATACACATGGGCATGATTTTCACTTAATGCTACACTATACAAAGTCTATGTTAAGGAAAGACCTATTGTACAGCATAGTTTAACTTGGTTAAGATATAGTGTTCTTTTTCCAGCAGGGTTGTCAACAAGACCTAGAAAAGGAAAATATTGTCATACCCATACTAGGCATTAGCCTTATATTATACCATGATCCTTATATTATACTTACACGAACAACAGTTGGTACGTCAAGTCACTCCATCTTATTCCAATTTTCAAAAGAAGTGCAACTTTTTGCACAAAGCGAGTTTTATTACAAAGTTAAACACTATGGAAACAATACACAATGTTTTGTTTATTTTTAAGCTATTAGCATTTTTAGTAGTGACAGATGCATTAATGTATTATTTTAAGCAATCTATTATATTTTTTTATATATTTTGTTTTAAAGGAATTTTTAAGCATGTGGAATAGTACATAGTCTCTTTAAAATGTTAATTGGTAGTGCTTTCTAATTAACCTAGGATTTTCAAGGTATATAAGACACCTGATTCAACAGCATGGTGTCACTTGATAAAGCTCAGAATTCCTCTGAGCGAAAGCGCTTGTGTGTTATTATTCTGTGGTTCTGAATAAAGGAATTATTTGAATTCGTTTGGTGCCTACCTGGATTTACTGAATCTGCCTTGGTGAACTTACAACAAGCTGTTCCATTTCCTGGCTGTGTGTGCATTTACTTCCTGGATTAGTTCTTAGATGTTGTCCTGAGATAGTAATTTGACATTGTTGGATGTTTTACGATAGTAATTCTTTTTACTTTGTTTCAGTCGTACTGAGCTGTAAAGACGTTTTAAAGAAGTTTAGAAAAGTTGAATAATTTAGGCAATGCATAAGTGATGATGCAGCTGTTCAGGAATTTGGTGTCTTTTTGTTGTTGGAGGATCTGTGATGCGCACTGTGTTTATCTAGGGCTGACTGGGCTGTCATGAGCACTTAGTTTATTTGCATTTTTGTAGGGTGAAGCAAGGCCCGAGTCTGTTTCTCAGACTCCATAAAGGTGACCCACCCATGAGGTTTGTGTGTGGCCTTTTTGTGCCTTTTGCTTTGTATGCAGGATTTAAGAGAGAGAAAATGGGCATTTTTACACATTGAATGATTTGTTCTAGTCATTGCATACTGTAATGTTTTATTTTTATGATTAAGACTAAGATACTGTGAACTTGGCCCTAATCATAAAAATTATCTGCTCTGCCCTTTTGATTTTAGCAGTTATACATGTTAAAATTTAAGCTTTTTAATGCTTATGCAGTTAGTGCAGCAAGCCAAGGTCATCACCATAAGCAATGCACATGCTTCATATTGTTTAAGGTCATCACCATAAGCAATGCACATGCTTCATATTGTTTACAGGCAGCATAGATTTTACTTTTATTAACATAAGTGGCAATGATCATTCAGTTCTTGTAAGCACTTCATCATTATAGACAATCCTGTCACCACAGCTGGGATACTTATGCAAAACTGGCCCGAATTAACAGTTGATACTGTTTATTTTATGCAGTCTGAAGGCTGTTCCACCCTATTTTATCTGTGTAAGATTTCCATGACTGTAGAACTTCTCAGCTTAAATGGACCAGTAACGTTTTATTTTAATCCATGTTCTACTAAGATGTAAAGTTGTAAAATTGCTTTATATCGGTCTCATGCATTCTTGAATTGCACAACACTTTTTGATTCACATTTCACACCTTCAGTCCTCATATTTTCTGAACTTTAGCTGTGTGTTCAATGTGTTCAAGGTGCTGCTGCTTTGGCCTTTGACTTATCTCTTGTCTTCATTCTTCGAGGGGTGTACGAGGTTCTTATGTTGCTTGCTGATTTCTGCCATTTTTTCCCCTTTTGTTGTACATCTGTTGTACATCCTGTTTAATTTGGGATGTCACCAGTGTGATTTTGTTTCTAGGGCTATTCTTGGGCTTAGTCATGGTAGTCCTGGATGGAAAATAAAGTCAGATTAACATAAGGGATAAGTATCTCAAGAGTCAACAGGTTTAAGAATGCCAAGGACAGGATGGTTGGAATGGTCCTCTCACAGAACACACTTTCCTGTGGCAGAGTGCAAAATACAATCCAAATAATCATTGTAGAAGTAAAGCAGTAAGCAAGCACACATTAGTGTTTATGGTAAATGGTGTGAAATAGCCAGTTAATGGGGCATTGGAATGTCTGCAGGGGGACTCTGGCCTGGTGCCATATTTTGGTTGTCTGTTGTTCAGTTTGCGTTTGAAAGTTGATATCCCACAATTCCATTGGAGTGGGTGGGGTTATGTAATCATGTATGCAAATTTTATGTTAATCAGCACACAGATTTGTACCTATTTTTCATGGGCCTTGTCCAGATTTTTGATGTTTCCAGGTTGAGAGGTATGGTCATGTGATCCTATTGTTTGTGTTCAGCTAGCTTTCCAAGTAAGATATCAGGTTTCATCACCATTGGGGGAGGGTTAGTAGCACAGCAGGAAAGCCAACAGCTTCCTCTGTGTGCTTCTTTTATTTATAGTCCCTTGCTGACTGTGAAGTTTCATCACTTTACTCTGAAGTTTAGTGAACCAGTGGAAGTCTAGAGTATATTTTTGTTTGTACCTAAATAATTTATATGTATATATATATATATATATATATATATATATATATATATACACATCATACATACCCACATCCTCCACCAACACAGTTTGATTTACTGCTAATAGAAACAGATGTACTGGTCTGGATACATTATATAATAAGGCCTTTTTCAATTGCCATCTGCTGGTTATCCCTTCTTCTTCTTTCAGCTTTTCCCAGTTAGGGGTCGCCACAGCAGATCAGATGTCCACTCATGATTGGCAGTGGAGTTTTACAGTGCCAAGTTGCCAGCCCAGCACCCAACCTTCCACAGAAGGCACACACTCACACCTAGGACAAATTTTAGAGTGTCCAATCCACCTACAGCATATCTTTGGGATGTGGGAAGAAACCGGAGCACCCAGAGGAAACCCACACAACCACAGGGAGGACATGCAGACTCCACACAGAAGGCACCCCAGCCGAGAATCAAACCGGATAACCTCTTGCTGTGAGGCAACAATGCTAACCGCTGCACCACCGTGGCTGCCCTATCTGCTGGTTATCCCAATGCTAGGAATTTAGATAAGCTTTACCCTAAGAAAAGCAGAACAATATTTCTGTTGGTAATCCCTCTGCTAAGTATTGACAACATATGAATTCCCTTTGCTAAAAGAATAGCCAGCCTATTAGAACCCTCTTACTTCTATTTATCTATTAGTTGGGGCAAATTTGGAAATCCCACTGCAAGGATCTCCATATTTATTGTTATCTATGTTACTTTACCTGCATTTTTCTGTTAGTTACCTACTGCAAATAAAGCTATAAGCTTGTCACACAACTTGCCCTAGCCATCCCTTCAGTAGCTTGCCCAAGTACACACAAGCACTGACAAACAAATTAATTATTTCCCCTTGTAGCCCCTTCAGCAGTTTGTCTACGTATGCAAAAGCACTAAAATGACACAAAATAAATTATTTTGCCCTGGGATTACTTCAGCAGTCTGACCATGTATGCACAAGCACTTCACTGACACGAAAATGAAACATATCCCTTCAGTTGTGTCTCTGAACTGCACATTTTGTGTGATACACAGCAGTCCTAGACTGTGCAATAAATGTCATACCGCCCATGCCAGTGTATTATTATGAGTGCAAAGCATTATGTGCATATATAGAGAGTTCTATCATGCTATACAGCACTGGCCTTCTGAACATCTGCACCACAGCTCCTAGGGGTGTTATGCCACAGCAATATCATGATTTGGTGTCACATTGGTAAGGTGTTGTACATTAAAGTGGTATGTACAGGCCTGATACCTTACATAGCCAGCATCCCCATAAACCCAAGTGTGTATCTATTGCCATCACTCAGATCTTTTGCATCACATTGTACTGTCATGCTACCCATTGATTTGTCACATCTCTCCTACAGCCTGCATCAGTCTGAATAGGCTACAGTTTTCCTCCTGATATTAACCTTCTTGGATAACACTCTAAAGTGCTCCATCCTCACCTGTACATCCTGCTATTAATAAATAATGTCCTTGTCAGCATTCATGCCTTATTCTTACATGGGCCATTTTTATCCCCTTCCTTGGATTAGTTACACCTGGCATAACATGGTAATGTAGCTGACTTACTGTCAGGTAAATCTTCATAATGGCTATGGTAGGGCAGTGCAAGTACAACCACAGGGTTTAAGTGCCCCATGTATATACCCTTTGGAATTTTGTGATGGAATGTATATTGCATGGTCTCCACTGTGCATTGCATGCAGCTTTGTGAGTGAGTGTTTCATGAGTGAGAATAATTGTTAGGCATTTTGAAATACATTGAGAGTTTCTGTTTCCCAGTTTTGTTGTTCACTGCAACCATCCACACTAGAGGAGGTGTTGATACCACATGGCATATTACCACATGACAAGCCAGTACATTGTTCATCATTTCTGATGGGACAGACATATGGTAAGAGACCTAATTAACCTGTATCATCCACAAGTCAGAATAGAGGTGGATGTTTGATATGTCAGTTCAAGTGGACACAGCGTTATATGTAGCACAAATCATCTTAGCTACGGTGGCGGTTGCGCCACCAGGCAGGTCAGTAATCCACTACCAGTAACTGTAAAGAAATATAAAAGTGTGACAGTCAGCAAAAGAGTGCAGTGTAGTCAGTAAGGAATAAAATCTGCAAGTAACACTGTGAAAGTGTATGTAAGTATTGCTTGATTACAAAAGTGTGTTTCAGCCTCTAAGTTAAACCGAAAAATGAAACTGTCTGACATATATTCTGAAATAAAAATGCCCTACCTGTAAGAAAATAGTACACAACCTGCAGCAGGCTGAAAAGTATAGCTGCAGAAGATGATGAAATCACATGTGTGAAATATATCCCTGTGGAAATACTGAAACATGACAGAAGTGAGACTGCTGGAAAGGATTGTAATAACTATTGGTAAAACATGTCAATAAAGCCTAGAAGTACCATCCTGAATAGTAAAATGAAAGCAAGTGAGAGAGTGTGAGAAAGTGTCATGAATCCAGCAATACAGTAGTAATAACCCCTGAATAAAGTATACTGCAGTCAAGACAGAATGAATTGCATGTGAGATTCAAAACCAAACAGCAAAATCTGTTCAAAGTGTTGCTGCATCTGGAATGTGTATCCCAAAATCTGGATATGTTGCTCTCAGTCTGCAATATGCAGATAGGATGATTGTCTGATATACCAAACATCCACACTTGTCTACAGCTATATAAAGCAAATGTAGCAGGATGATGTAGCTGAACAAAGCTAGATATGAATGTGTATGAAGAACCGTAAAATGTATATTGATGTTGCAGTAACAGTCCTATCACCAAGTTGAAATAGTTATCATATTGGAAACTGTAGTTAGAACAGCAGTGTGTATATAACTGTAGCTATTAAAAATGTACAGCATATGTATTGTTATTCGAAGGTGTTAATATTACTTTCTTTACCCCACCCTATAACCACATATAACCCATTCCACATGAAAATGATATGTGTAATCACAATTAACACCCCTGGACGTTTGTGCTGTTGGGTCATATATATTTGCATGTCCGTTGATGCATCTGCCTTGTTCATACATCCACATCTGATGGCCTGTTGCCATAAATTAACCCTGCATGTTGTTGGACTGTGTATTTCTGTTCAAATTATGCATGTGTTATGCACGCTGTTCAATGGTGTGAATATCTGGGTTTTTGGTTAATGGGAATACTAATGCATGCTGTTACAACTAATTGTGAATGGTATTATATGTCACTAACCCAAACTGTCATGACATAATGCAAAACATAGGACGACAGGGAAGGCGGGTTCCAGTGGACCCACCTCTCCCACCTCGGCTGGCGAGTGCACCTGGCACTAGTGCTGAGTCCGGACCCTCCTCCGGTGGCCCTGTGCCACCTGTGGGTGGAAGCTCTGCAGGGGATGGGGCTCACCCCCCCTCTGCAAGTGTGGCTGGAGGAGAACCACCACTTACCCTCCGTAGCGTCCGGACTGTGGTGCGTAGGGAGATTCGGGACTCTGTTCTCGAGCCCCTACACCAGCTCGAGGCACAGGTGGCACAACTAACGGGCATGCCTGTTGCCCCGCCTACACAGCCCCCAGCACAGCCCCGTCCTGGGCAGTGAAGGAACAGTGGCAACTGCCTATGGGTGGGGATATCAGTTCCACTGTTGCCATCTGTGAGCTCATGGGCTCTGGATATCCAAACCGCCGTCCCCGTCAATTGCGTAACCCCCCCACACGTGTCATACACCACCCCTGTATGCGTCTTGTTTGTCTTGTCTGTTTATCTACCTAACCTACCTCCCCAGCTGTACCAACTTCCTTCACCTGACATACCACTCTCACCTGAAAAAAAAAAAAAAAAAAAAGGGCACTCTGTACCCAAAAAAATTATGCCCCATACATAGCTGCCCATTCTGCACACATGTCTGCTGGACATGGAACCTATCAATTACAATTGGCTGTACAACAAGTATTATTGTTGTCCAGACACCTCTCTCAGGGGTGGAAGGTTTCAAATGTCACACCAAATTACATACATATGCACAGCTGTTGCTGATGAAGAAATGGGCAGCTATGGGCCTTACCTACATCCCTCCTGCACATCCCAAGCTTGTTTCCCTACTGTCTTACCTTCTTTGTGACCCCTTTTTCACCACTTTCCTGTCTCCCCATTTTCTTTTCTTTCAAAGAAAATAGCGCGGGTGTGCACAAGAGTAAGCATGTTTAAGCGGTTGTAAGCGGGTGTGCGCGTGTGTGCACAGAGCTAACTGCCAGTGCGCATGCGTGAGCTCCGCGCAAACCAGCGCTAGCCCAGTTACAACTGCTTAAAAGTGCCTTAGTCACTTTGATTGACAGGTCTTGTAGTCAGTTCAGGAGCAAAATAAAATCCCACTGGCAGTCCCGAACCCAGGACCTTGGAAACAGTAGTCTGCATGACTTACCACTAAGCCATGACTCTTATACAAGAACAGTGTGCTAAAATAAATATATCATGTAATAGTAGGAATGAATGTAAAGGGAATATTGATGTGTAGTACACAAAGCATGCCATTTAGAATTACTATCAAAACTAGTGGATTTCCATAATAGTAGTGTGTGAACAGAAACAGCCATGCTAGTTGGAAGCTAGTAGGTAATAATGTCACTATAGCACCTTGCAAGCCACACACATACTCACAGCAGGATAATCACTGCCCATACCCCACAACCTCTTACAGGAACACATCTGGACCAAGTAATAAAATATGTGGAGCAAAGACCCAAAACCAGGAACACATTACAAATAATGTTACAACAAACGCAGACAGTTCAGAGAGTAACAGGGTCTGCACTTTGCAGGATGTTTGGAAGGGTATGAAGTCTGAAACCTGAATGTTTGTCACCATATTCTGACTTGAGCCCAGAGTGATTTGCCAGAAAAAGGTGTGCATGAGATATTGACCAAAATATGAGGCAGAAATGTGGACAACCTGCAAATATCTGTACACATGATGGGTCTGACACCACCATATTTGAATAGTTAGGAGCCTAGACATAGCAACAGTGAATGACTTACAGGGATGCCCCACAGACTCCATGTGAAATGTACAAACAGTAGGCAGAAAGGTGTAACACATGCAATGGTAACTATGGAGTCCTGAAAGTATTCACCACTTGCATGGCAGAAAAAGTGTAGTAATACATATGCTCATGCTAACCCACAGTCACAACTGCAGCATACCAGACATTTTAATGGGTGTACCCCACTGATAAGTACCATTCCATGAGGCACATAACAAATGAACCTGACAGTCTCTGGGGCCTGCTCAGCAGCATACTCAAATACCCTAATAGATGTCAAGGCCCACACCATGGCCAGACCACACTGCATGCTGTAACACCCTAGCAGATATAGCAAGCATTCCAAGGTGTGAATGTACATGGAAAATAGGAAAGCTACAGCAGCACACTACAGTCAGGACACCTAGCAGGCATACAAGTAGTGACTGTAAAGGGCAACTATTGAAGCCTTAGCAATAAAGTGCAAGCAAAAGTGAAAGGAAAGCACACACACACATTAACAGTAGTAGTAGTAGTTGTAGGTGTCAGTGTACATACACAGTTAGTACAGGAAACTGGAGAAATGAGTGGATGAATGTTAATCTACAACACACCTGGAAATATGAGAGAGATACCAACCTTTACACTCACAGAACATTGTCCACAGCATAACAGCATGGTCCCTGCCCTTAAAATCTGAAAGGGCTACGCCTATCTCACATACCTTTTTATAGCACTGTTCTGAAATCACAGTGAGAACTACAATCAGTACACAACTGGCTGCAAGCAATTAGACAATGCTGGCTAACAATTGGTGCAGAGGCCATCACATGGGCATATGCAGATACCTACAAAAGTATGCTGTACTCCCAGTCCACACATGCAATACTTTCATTGCACCCTGAGAAGGACGTGAGAGACAGACAGAGAGAGAGAGAGAGAGACAGAGACAGAGGAAAATTGCAATTAAGCAGACACAAACAAATTGTTCAGCAACAGCCACCTGAAAGCTGACAACTGGGAAGTGGAGCAGCAGGACAGAGAAACAGACGGCAACACAAGCAGCTGTGACAAACACAGGTAATATAAAGTAATACTATAAAGGTCTACATACTGTGAACCCTCCATATGTGTCATTGGTCTGTATCCATATGTATATGAAGATGTGTAAAGGGCAGGGGACATACAGCAACTATCAATGAAGGCTGTACATACATTTGTATGTGAGAGCATCTATGTGCACATATCAATGTTGGTTGATTGTAGGTTGTAGTGCCATGTACAAAGCAGGTTTCACAGTTATGTATGTTTAGCAGTATGTTAGTGTGTGTATACAGTATGGTAGACAAACATGTTGATATACCTGTCTATCATATGAATACGTATGTATGTCAACATATGTATGTGTGTGTATATATATATATATATATATATATATATATATATATATATATATATATATATATGCATATATGTATACATACATAGAGAGAGAGATGTAGGAATACATAGACAGATGTAGATAGAATATTGTACAAACATATAAATGTAATGCACACATACAGATATAGATATATGTAGATACATATACATAGACAGACTGATCTGACTATCTACAGGTATGACTGCATATGACGACCTTCAACACAGCCTGTCCCACCCCCTCTGTCACTCTCACCCCCTGTGTCCCCCCCTCTCCACATCTATAGCAATATATGTACATCGATATATATATGTGTATATGTATACAGACATATATATATATATATATATATATATATATATATATATATATATACATATAGATAGATATATATATATATATATATATATATATAGAGAGAGAGAGAGAGATGTATATAAATTCTGAGTGAGGCACATGTGTACAGATGTATTGCAACAGGTGCCTGGTGACAAAGGCATGGAGTGAACACCAGTATCAAAACCGGAGTACCATACCACATTCCAAATCACCTACACCAGTAACCACCAGATACGTGATTGGCTGCCCACCACTGCATGTTTCAGAGGTGAACAGGGTCATAAATGTGTACAATAGTGGCCCCAATGATATTCACAGTGGCACACTATCCCTGGAATACCTGCACATGGTATGTGTCAGCGAACATGGTGTGTCAGCTATGGACATGTAGGTCGGTGTACCCCTCCACACCACATAATGGATGCCATGGTATGGACCTCACATGACAGCTACAGATATGGAGAAGGACACAGTGACATGTACAACACTGTGACAATGCACTCAAACACATTACCAATGCACAGTGACTGACAACACCACAGAGTACACATATACTACCCACATAGAGGTTACCACTCCTGGATTTACATATGTAAGTCACACCCATGACAGATGTCCAACAACCATAGTAACACCTCACACCATCCACAACCTAAATGACTGCTGTGTGTCATCCGTGCCACTGCAATAGAGTGCACATGTGGAGGTAAAAGTTCCTACCCACAGATAAGACATACCCTGCAATAAACCACACAGTGTTAAGAAGCAAGACTCCCCATGAGTACATGTCACACATACCCCTGCTGAATGTTAGTCAGATAGGTAATATGCCATATGAGTCTCCCTGTGTAACTGTGTGACAGCAGCAGGTACCATCACACCACATGTGTCACAATGGTCAGGGTAGCAGAACAGTACGCTGCTGTAGTTCCAGGGGCAATAGCATATTGTATAGTATTGTATTGTAATGTAATGTATTGTGTTGTATTGTATTGGTATGTTGAGGTGCCTCCTTCGTGGAGTGGAACCACTGCTGCTGTGCGCCAGTGTACAGGTAAATATCCTGTAGTCAGGCTAGTGTTACATAGCACTTCTATATGTGTGTTTAGCTCCTGTCAGAGTTTATGTAGCATGCAACTGGGGATACCATCAGGTCCCATTCATGTTGTGTATTCTGCTGTCCTGAGGGTAGCTCTCACCTGGACATCTGTGATGACAGGGAGGTTACAGTCAGCTGGGATAACTATGTCTTATTTTGTGGGAGAGGGCGGGGTGACACCTGCACTGAACCTGTCTGCCACAATGTTGTCAATATCTGTGGTGTCAGTGAAATATGTGTTGTTGTGTAATAACTATGGGCATAGAGGATGGATCCTGACCAGGTTGCTAACATAACTGAAGAAGTTCTTCTGGTTATCTGTAGTGTCCCTCTTGATTTCCCTCTCAAAGTTGCCCATGGATGTTTGTATGATGGAAAATAGATCCTTACTAGTGCTGCTCAGACATGCCCTCCCTTTATGGAATTATGCTCTGTCTTGCAGTAGCTTCCATCTTCTGTAATACAATCTGTCGATGGCTGGAGTCCACCAGACAGGATGCTGTCCCTTTGTGGAGAGTGTCTTGGTCATATATGGGATTGCATGATCCATGCATTCTTGGAGATGTCAGTAGAAAG
Organism: Protopterus annectens; assembly: GCF_019279795.1. Taxonomy (NCBI): domain Eukaryota; kingdom Metazoa; phylum Chordata; order Ceratodontiformes; family Protopteridae; genus Protopterus; species Protopterus annectens. Next base: position 245,747,693 of record NC_056729.1, on the reverse strand, counting down.
CAATTGTGTAGGGGTCAGCATTGTGGGTTGTATCTGCCACTGGCCCAGTGGGCTGAAAGGATACCATGTCACTGTTACAAAGTGTAAAGTTTGCATCTGTAATGTTATTCACTATAGTCGTTTGTGCTGGTGGTGGAGGTGGGATATGTATATCCAGGGCAATCAGTGTGTGGTCAGCTCACAGTAGTTGATGATGTAGGCCATACAGTACCTAGATACAAACCCCCAGAGTGAGGAGGTGCTCTTGACCTGAATCAGTGTTCTGACTGCTGGGGTTTGGTAGTATGTTGTATGGAGTGTGCCAGGTACTGTTGCACAGTTGCTGGCTGAGCACTGATACCTGGCCATTTACATGTGTATCCACCAATAGACAGACAGACGCTACATATGTGAGATATGTTGTATCATAACAGTCGAGTAGCATGTGTGCCAAATTCTGCTGACATATATTGCTGATATCAGGTTATTTTCTTTCTCAGGTACATGGCCCACCCGCGGAATCCCACTTACTCCACAGCTGAGGATGAGGAGATACACTAGAGCCTGGTGCGGGATTACGCAATACTCTTTTCCCGCACCAGCCAGAATCAGCAGGAGAGGGCTGCACTGTTGCAAGACCTTGTCCGTCGGGTAAATGACATAGGCACGCATAATAGGACATATGAGCAGGTACGACATCACTGCAGTGATTTAATCAGACATGTCCGTCAGCGTGCATCAGATATTCACAGGCAACAGGTTGCCACAGGTGGTGGGGTGGCTACACATCCCCCCACTCACCAGACTGGAGGGACTACTCATGAGTGTAGTGGCTCCAGTCCGCCAGCAACAACAACAGCAGCAGACATGCATTATGATGGAGGCTGGAGCCACGCAGTAGCAAGACAGTGAACCTGCAGGTAATATGCCATATGTATAGTTGACTGTTGTGTACACTGGTAGTTAATGCATGTGTGAGGTGTGTCCTTGGTTTGTAGCTGTCACCATAGTATTTAATGTGCAAGTGTGATATCCTCAATATTAGCAGCTGACCTGTGAAAGGCGACTGTTGTACTACTGACCTGTATCATACTCAGTAAAAATGGCACAGTTGTGCCCACTGACATTAGTTTCTTCATGTCTGCAGGTCCCTCTGGTATAACAGCAATGCAGCCTATCCATGCTGGTGAGTGTGTATTAACAATTCCTGTAATAGTCTTGATAGTAATAGTACTATTTGGCTCACTTAGTAGTGCTCTTTGTATGCATGTAGGTGTGTCTGTGTCTGTGTGTTGATATCACGCATACTGAGTACTGTACAATTGTGTGAAACTGTGTGAATGTGTGCATGTCTGCATGTCTGCATGTGTGCACCTGTGCATGTGTGCATGCGTGCATGTGTGCACGTATGCATGTGTGCACCTGTGCATGTGTGCACGTGTGCATGTGTGCATGTGTGCATGTGTGCACCTGTGCATGTGTGCATGTGTGCACCTGTGCATGTGTGCATGTGTGCACCTGTGCATGTGTGCATGTGTGCACCTGTGCATGTGTGCATGTGTACATGGGCACCTGTGCATGTGTGCATGTGTGCATGTGTACATGTGTGCACCTGTGCATGTGTGCATCTGTGCATGTGTACATGTGTGCACCTGTGCATGTGTGCATGTGTACAGCTGTGCATGTGTGCACCTGTGCATGTGTGCACCTGTGCACCTGTGCATGTGTGCATGTGTACATGTGCACCTGTGCATGTGTGCATGTGTACATGTGTGCACCTGTGCATTTGTGCATGTGTACACCTGTGCATGTGTGCATGTGTGCATGTGTGCATGTGTGCACCTGTGCATGTGTGCATGTGTGCACCTGTGCATGTGTGCACCTGTGCACCTGTGCATGTGTGCATGTGTGCATGTGTACATGTGCACCTGTGCATGTGTGCATGTGTGCATGTGTACATGTGTGCACCTGTGCATGTGTGCATGTGTGCACCTATGCATGTGTGCACCTGTGCACCTGTGCATGTGTGCATGTGTGCATGTGTGCATCACTGGTAATGTGTAGACATTGTAAACTGTGTTTCCTGTTTCCCTCCCACAGGTTCTGGTGCTGCTCTGGTGTCATGTAGCAGGGAACCTGAATCAGGTGCCATGGGTACTGATAATGATGACATCTGTGTAATGGCACAGGAAGGTATGCCAGGGTCCGTCATTGGTCAGCCGATTGACAGTACACAGCTGTCGACCACATCAATGCGCACAGTTATCCTGCCAATACACCCTTTGTCACCAATGTCCCTAGGTGATGGACAGCATACAGTGGGCATTGACCAGGGTAATGTGGTATCTGTGGTACATGCCTCCCCACACAGCAGCCATGGGCATGGCCCAGAGATGGTGCCACACAGACAGATGCCCAGGGGTTCTCGTGGGAGCATCCGTGGGCGTACTGCCCCTGTCAGACGTGCCCACAGAGGTCTTACAACCACAGCTATGTTTTGGGCTGTCATGCAGGCACAGTCACGTATGGAATGGTACACCAGACAGGGTCTGAGGGAGCTGACAGCATGTCGCACAGCCATGACTGAATGTATGCGTGACATTGCGGCTGCCATCCGTGATTTCACCGATGTCATAGACAGACGTTGTGGGGACATATTAGACCGGTTCCACAACTACATGTCCATGAGCCAGGGCGATGGTGGGCGGTTGAGGTGTCGACGTGGCCGTATGCCAGCAACAGCAGCTGGCAGTTGTTGCGGACGACAACAGGGCCGCGGCTGCCCCCGTAGTGCCAGCAGCAGCCCCAGAAATGCTGGGTCTGTGCTGTCATCAGACCGCCCCAGGAGACCATGTGCATGTGGCTCTGGCCAGGCTCGACAGGGATCTGTGTCCAGTCAATGAACACCTGCTTCTGATGACAGTACCCAGTCTGGGTTGGTACCGGATACGGTCCGTAGCACCCCTGGAAAGGCACAGGTACCGTGTCCGTGACCAGAGACACTGATCTGTATGACCTGGCAGGTACAGTCTGTGGCTGTCCACAAACACCAGTATATGGCAGCCATGAGGTGGAACTGTGTGCATCCATACACACATGCAAATTGACAACACCTAGGGCTACCGCATACACGCACACACTGCATCAACATTGCCCCACCTTCTACTGCTGTCCCTCACCAACACACATACACATACATGTCAATTGGTGGTATCGGTGGCTGACTCAGGCATACCAAGTTCACACCCTGTGCATATGATGAAACTGTGCCACCTCCTGCAATCTGTAACAACTGTGCAGGTACAGGTTAACATGTTGCTGATGCACAGGGTGACCACATAGATGTGTAGTAATAGTATCATGTTGTTAACAGTACTGTGTGCTGAATTAATTGTGGGTATATCACAGCATGCCTGATGCAGTAAGTGTGTGATTGTCATGTACTGTTGTCTACACCCATGGTAAGTACCATAGTGTATCATCTGCACATGTTGGCATACTGGTGGTAATGATGTCAACAGAAGGCTACATACATAGGTAGGACAGGGGATAAGGTAATGAATGTAGTAATACGCAATGATGGACATGTAAATTGCAAGTGGCATGTTGCCCACACTGGACTCTGCAATGCAGATATTTGAGGATGTTGATATGTGTGCAGTACTACACGACTGGTACAGGACACACAGGAGCACCCTAGCATTGCATGCTCACATCTCATACCATGCTAGACAGCCCCAACACACAAAACTAACTGTCACAGGAGGGAGAGTCCCCATATATGTCAGGGATACTGTGGTGGCAGGCCAAGTAGCATACATCCTACTAAGTATGGAACCACTGAGTGAAGGCTCAGTGTCTGTTATTTGACATGTGTATTACTGCAGGTATGAGCACATGGGTTTCCATCCAGTTATTGTACATCCTGACAGTACATGGTCTGTACACTTGTGTGCACTGAGACTGGCCCTAGCCATCTGACCTGTGTATTTCCATGTATATGTGCATAGTGCCTGCATATTTGCAGTGTTACCTACTGGAACTGGTACAGCTTGTTTGTTGTACAATGGACTACATGCAGCCCTGTTTACTGTAGCTTTGTTTGCATGCATGTTTGCTTGCAATTACCCTGGAATACTGATCACATCTGCAATGCATAGTTATACAGCTTCTGTGGACTCCTAGTGCCATCTGCATAGCTTACTATATGTATGTCCATGTCCCACTTGACAGGTTGTCACTGTTTGTCCTGTTCACATGTACATTGCCTGTGGCACAGTGCATATGACTTACCTGGCATGTGTCCACGTGAGCAGTCATATATGCTACTGCTAACTAATCACAGGCACTACACCTTCACATATTCATCTTCTGTTGAACTACCTGCTTCGCTAGGGACGGCCTGCACCTGTCACCCCTGGGCTTTCAGATATTGGAAAAGGCTCTTGCTACCCCCATAGTGCCTATGTTAGGCAAGGCTCAAATGACAAACCCACCTTCATAGGTATCACAAGGGATAAGAAACTAAGAGTAATGCTACCCAACGCCAGAAGTCTAAACCTCCAGATGCATGCACCCAAAACTCTCCTTGGCATGGAGAACATTGATATCTGTGCAGTAACAGATGCCTGGTTGAGGGCTACTGAGAGCACACCAGCACTACCAGGTTTAACCTGGTTGATTTCTTAGAAACAGTCACCAAGGCCATTGACGAGGGGAAGGTGGTTCACACAGCCTACCTGGACCTCGCAAAAGCCTTCACAACAATATCCCACTTGGGCATTCTAGAGAAGCTCATCAGCTTAAATATAAGCCCCTATGTCACTAGATGGATTGCACAGTGGCTCAAGGACAGAACTCACATGGTTAGAATTGCTGGAGCCATGCCAGACTCCAAACCAGTTACGAGTTGTGTCCCACAAGGCTCAGTCCTGGGACCTCTCTTGTTTGGTATATATTTATTGGAGGTACAGGCCAACACGGACGGACTGTGGCTGACCAAATATGCAGATGACTGCGAACTGGCCACCATAATCGACTCTCCAGCCGACACAAGCATCTTCCAAAGGGGCATCATAGAAACAGACAACTTGTGCCAGAGCCATGGCCTTCAGCTGAACAGTGTTTAGAAAGGGAAATGTGCATCCTGTAGTCTGTTCTCCTAGTTGCCAAAAGGGACATTGTCCTCACACACACTCACCCCCCTTAGCCAAAAACACACCCTTGCCAATTGCAGGATTCAAGCCCCTATCTGATTATGTTATGACACTCGAGACAGACACATTAGCAGAGCGCGCTATTCGCATCACTGAGAAGCTTCCCTACTCTTGCTGTACTTATAGGGTGCTGACATCATCAGTGTTTAGAAAGGGAAATGTGCATCCTGTAGTCTGTTCACCTAGTTGCCAAAAGGGACATTTTCCTCACACACACTAACCCTCTCAGCCAAAAACACACACTTGCCATTTGCAGGATTTAAACCCCTATCTGACTATGTTATGACACTGACACATTAGCAGAGTGTGCTATTCGCATTACTGGGAGGTTTTTCTTCTCTTGCTGTATTTATAGGGTGCTGACATCATCAGTGTTTAGAAAGGGAAATGTGCATCCTGTTCTCCTAGTTGCCAAAAGGGACATTTCCCTCACACACAATTATACACACACACTAGCCATTTGCAGGATTCAAATCCCTACCTAACTATATTATGACACTGGAGATGGACACATTAGCAGAGCGCGCTATTCGCATTACTGGGAGGTTTTGCTTCTCTTGCTGTACTTATAGGGTGCTGACATCATCAGTGTTTAGAAAGGGAAATGTGCATCCTGTAGTCTGTTCACCTAGTTGCCAAAAGGGACATTTTCCTCACACACACTAACCCCCCTCAGCCAAAAACACTCACTTGCCATTTGCAGGATTCAAACCCCTATCAGATTATGTTATGACACTCACGACAGACACATTAGCAGAGTGTGCTATTCACATTACTGTGAGGTTTCCCTTCTCTTGCTGTACTTATAGGGTGCTGACATCATCAGTGTTTAGAAAGGGAAATGTGCATCCTGTATTCTGTTCACCTAGTTGCCAAAAGGGAAATTTTCCTCTCACACACTAACCCCCCTCAGCCAAAAACACACACTTGCCATTTGCAGGATTCAGACCCCTATCTGCCTATGTTATGACACTCAAGATGGACACATTAGCCGAGTGTGCTATTCACATTACTGGGAGGTTTCCCTTCTCTTGCTGTACTTATAGGGTGCTGACATCATCAGCGTTTAGAAAGGGAAATGTGCATCCTGTAGTCTGTTCTCCTAGTTGCCAAAGGGACATTTCCCTCACACACAATTACCCCCCTCAGCCAAACACACACACACTTGCAGGATTCAAACCACTACCTAACTATGTTATGACACTTGAGATGGACACATTAGCAGAGCATGCTACTCACATTACTGGGAAGCTTCCCTTCTCCTGCTATACTTATAGAGTGCTGACATCATCGGTGTTTAGAAAGGGGAATGTGCATCCTGTAGTCTGTTCTCCTAGTTGCCAAAAGGGACATTTCTCTCACACACAATTGCACACACACTAACCCCCCTCAGCCAAAAACACACTCTTGCCATTTGCAGGATTCAAACCCCTACCTAACTATGTTATGATACTTGAGACAGACGTATTAGCAGAGCGCACTATTCACATTACTGGGAGGCTTTTCTTCTGCTGTACTTATAGAGTGCTGACATCATCGGTGTTTAGAAAGGGGAATGTGCATCCTGTGGGGAGGCAGACGCCAAGCACACTCTGGCTAAGCTGTCATTCCCTAGGGAAAACAGCCTAGTGTTGACCTTTACACCCATATGTTTAATTGTCAAATGCACATTATTTGTTGCTGATAGACTGTTTGCAAATCTTTATTGCCATAGCATTCCCTGTTTGTATGAACAACTTGTGCATCTGTGGAAGATGTTTGCATATGGGAGGGATCCACTATATCACGTATGTCTCTGTAGTCATTTAACTGTGTGCACTGGGCAGACTGCTGTAATGTGGTTGGTTCCTGGAATAACACTTAAAAATACCAGATATGTGTGTCCAACTGCTAAACTGAGATTTGGCCTAAGTGTGTGAGCATGCCCAGTTCAGCCTTCCCATGGCATGTTGTCTGACATATGTCTCATTTATCAAAGTGTGTGAGCATGCCCAGTGTGAGCATTCCATATGTTGGACTCTGCAGCCCACCACATTTGTGGATGAGTGTGAACTTCAACAAATATCACCCGTTTATGGTTGTGTGTCATGTTGTGTAGTTACTGTACAACTGCTTTGTGTGTGAACACAACAGGATTATACTGTGCCTGCAGTGTTTACATGGGATACTTTGCATACAGTTGTCAACATCCTTTCACACTGACCTAACACTGTAGTACTATATAGTGTACTGGTAGTACTTTGACTGTGGTGGACAGTATCCTGGGCTTTAGTGCTATCACTGCTTTACATTTCAATAGTGAGCACAACAGCCTGGTTAGGGGCCAGTTGTGTATATCTGACCATGTTGCATTCTGTTCCGATATGAACTACTTAAACCAGGCTTGTCCAACATTGGTAGTGTATTCCACAACATAGGTGTACATTTGCAAACACTAGCGATGTGTCCAAGTCCATGTCTAATGCTAGTTGGAGAGTGTGTTTGTTCTTCAACACACATTGTAAGTGGAGTTTGCCATGACATATGTCATGGTTAGTATACTGTGCCTCTGTCTACCTGTGACATGACAGTGATACCCAGGATAAAGCTACCATCTCCCATCCACTCATCAAGATTCCTATTGATAAGTGACTCTATGGGTAGCCTGTACTGGGAGTTCACTCATGGGTGGGGGTGGCTTCTGTGTTATGGATCATGCAGTACAGCTTGTCCTATGTAAGTCAGTGCTGGGGTTCAGATCTCTCATGTGCATAGCTCACTGCCATTCAGATTGTACAAGGTGCAGCATGTTTATTGATACCAGCAACACAGGCAACACATGGCATCTGTGCAAGCTCTTTGATACTCCTGGTGAGGTACTGTTGGGGACTTTATGGTTGATGGAGGTGTCTGCTGAGGTACATCCCACAGGGGCTGTTGTAGTCAATTGTACCGCTGATGAAGGATGACTGCAGAGCCACAATGACCTCCCCTTATCTAGATCTGACAACCTTCATGATTAGGTGGGTATATGGTATGTTTCTGTAAACACTACAGCACATGTTTGTCCAATGCAGGATATCTATCACCTTGTGTCCCCAGGTCTCTCAGTACATGTTAACTACATAATTGGTTAACACCTATGTGGTAATTGGTGGGCACTTACTGTATATCCACGGGGATTGACTATACACTTTTCTGCAATTAGCTTGCTGACATGGCTATGGCACCAGTTGTCTGTTTCTATGTGGCCCTTTTGTGGGATGCTTGTGTCAGCTGGTGGATCATATGTGGTGAGCAGTTTGTAGTCCTCTGCAAACATATTCAGACACAGTCCTTCCATGTTTGCCTGTACCTCTGGGACATATATACCAGACGAGGGAGATCCTAGGACCAAGCTTTGTGGGACGCCAGTTATATCTGGTTTGTAGTCTGACATGGCTGCAGCATGTCTGACCATGTCTGTTCTGTCCTTGGTCTGGTTTGCAAACCCTCTACTGACATAGGGGTTTATATTTAAGCTGGTGAGCTTATCTATAATGAACACGTAGGGTATTGTATAGAAGCCTTTGCAAGGTCCAGCTACGCTGTGTGGACCACATTGCCTTCATCAATGACCTTAATGACTGTTTCAATTGAGTCAGACATGTTTAGGGGCAGGATCTGCACTTAAGAAAGCCACACTGGGTAGGGTCCAGTGTCAGTAGGTCCCCAATATCTTTATGTCTGTGGTACATGCTGATCCTTTCCATAGCTGTGCAGACCGAGCTTCTCAGGATTCTGGGGTAGTAGTTTTCAGTATCCATTCAGGCAACACCTTTGTTGAGAAGGACCACTGTTGTTGTACACTGCTCTTTGGGTACATATTCTGTGGTAAGGCTGACATTGAGCAGTAGTGTGATTTGGCATTCCATTCATCTTGGAGTCCATGTTGCACTAAGCCCAGGACACCATCTCATACCATTGCTGCTGTGTGTTTTGCTTTGTAGATGCTGGCTGTTACCTCAGCATCTGCAATGTCAGGGGGCCAGCAGTCTGCTGGGATAGATATTCTGCATTTGGGGGGGGGGTTGCACTGCACCTGTCAGGATGTATGTTGGCAATATATGTGTGTCTTTGTGATATTTGTGTGATTCAGAGCATATGTGTGAATTCCCAACATGGTTCCCACCATCAGTTGTGAAAGCCTTGGGATTATCCTTAGTGTCCTGTACAATTTGTATCTTCATAGGTTCATAGGTTCATACTAGGCTATCCACCCTAGGGCATTTGTTAGCCTAGCCAGAGTGTGTGTGGCTTTTGCCACCCCTTGCTATGTGAATATTATGGCCATTTATGATTTGCTTTGCTGTGCCTCTGTCTGGACATGACACAGTGAAGACCCCCAGTGTAACTCTACAATCATCCATCCACTTGGCAAGATTCCTGTTGAAGAGTGTCAGTGAGGGGCTCTGCCTAACATGGAGTGGGATTCTGGTCCAGGGTGTGGGCAGCCTCTGGGTTATGTATCTGTCCCACCAGCACATCCTATTTCATTATTTGTTGAGGTTGACATCTCTCACTCTCACAGCTCCATGGCTTTGAGTTTTCTGGGGTGGAGCATGTCCATTACTCCTGTGTTGGGCATGGCCTTCTACAACAGGCATGCAATGCCTCTGTGTACGCAGTATGTGACTGCATTCAGCTGGGGTGTCTACAGCCAGGCAGCATATGACATATATTTGAGACCCTTTATCCTCTTGGTGAGGTACCTTTGAGGTCTTTCTAACTGCTGCAGGTGTCAGGTAAGGTACATCCCATATGAGGCATTGTACTAGATTATGGGTGTGATAAGAGAACAGTATAGGGGCACAATGACCTCTGTTGACGTAGATGTGAATCCTTTCCTAATACGGTGTCAAATGTAGACAGTCTTCCTAGCCACATTGGCAATGTGGGTGTCACATAACAGGTTACTGTCCACTTGTGTCCCTAGGTCCCTGGTTGCGCCTTCCATACATAATGGTTTACCACCTATGTGGTAATTTGTGGTACCTTGTTTGGTATTTGGTGGGACATTAATACTGTCCAGTGTCTTCAGGATGGCTGGGTGGGGTTCCTGTGTGTGAGAGTGTGGTCTGTAGCATGCTACAGACTGTACAGCAGTCTTGCCTACAGTTAGTTGCACATGGGTGGACTCCAATGCCTTGTGCATTGTCAGTTACCTGGACGTATGGGTGTCTGTGCTGAATATGGATACTCACCCTCCTTTTATGTTTTGTTCCAGGTTTTGGGGCCATGACACATGATATGTGGTATAATCTGGTAGTGCTGGTGTGCTGTCAGGAGGCTTGCAGCAGGTTTCTGTCACTGCACAGACATCGATGTTCTCCATACTGGAATGGCCTTGGGAGCATGCATATTGGGGTTTACACATCTGGCATTGGTCAGCATTACCCTTATGTTTCTTTCCACTTATGTTTTCTAGGGTGGTGGGTCAGTCTTTTCAGCCTTGCCTACAAAAGGCTCTATGGAGGTGGCAAAGGCCTTATCCAATATCCAGACGCCCAGGGGTAACAGGTGCAAGCCATCCCAAGAACAGCTGCGTGGCTTGTCAAGCATGACATCCCAAGCAGATAGACATTGGATCCCCTTGGAATGACACCAGTAAGTGTGCCACTTGCTATGACTGATCATTCCGTGTTTGTACTGTGGCATTATTCTTGGTAAGGGTAGGATGCTGCAAACGGTGAGTGTCATACCAGCCTGGACTACATAATCAGAGAGCTCATCTATGTCTCTTTTCATGTAGTCTAGGGAGGTACATCTTAGGTCATTCACACCAGCATGGACTATGACTGCATCATATTTCTACTTGCTTTGGAGTGACCTGCATACTTCTGTTATGTGGCGTATTGTGGCAGCCTACAGGCAGCTTACTGTACCCTTTCCCTTGTTCAGTCTGGTGTGCGGGACAGCAGTGTGTCTGACTATGGAGTCACCTATTACAACTGTATCAGGCATGTTGTTTCTCCTTCTGGCCTGTGACTGTTTGGCACACCAGCTTTGTGTACTATGTGTTGCATGTGCTATGTTTGGAGGTTGTTTGATTGGGTGTCTGCTTTAGAGGTCTCTGTTGGTGTGCTGTGCTTGTAATTTGTGCCTCCACTGACCTAACACTGTAGTACTGTATAGTGTACTGGTAGTACTTTGACTGTGGTGGACAGTATCCTGGGCTTTAGTGCTATCACTGCTTTACATTTCGATAGTGAGCACAACAGCCTGGTTAGGGGCCAGTTGTGTATATCTGACCATGTTGCATTCTGTTCCGATATGAACTACTTAAACCAGGCTTGTCCAACATTGGTAGTGTATTCCACAACATAGGTGTACATTTGCAAACACTAGCGATGTGTCCTAGTCCATGTCTAATGCTAGTTGGAGAGTGTGTTTGTTCTTCAACACACATTGTAAGTGGAGTTTGCCATGACATATGTCATGGTTAGTATACTGTGCCTCTGTCTACCTGTGACATGACAGTGATACCCAGGATAAAGCTACCCTCTCCCATCCACTCATCAAGATTCCTATTGAGGAAGATTGATAAGTGACTCTATGGGTAGCCTGTACTGGGAGTTCACTCATGGGTGGGGGTGGCTTCTGTGTTATGGATCATGCAGTACAGCTTGTCCTATGTAAGTCAGTGCTGGGGTTCAGTTCTCTCATGTGCATAGCTCACTGCCATTCAGATTGTACAATGTGCAGCATGTTTATTGATACCAGCAACACAGGCAACACATGGCATCTGTGCAAGCTCTTTGATACTCCTGGTGAGGTACTGTTGGGGACTTTACGGATGATGGAGGTGTCTGCTGAGGTACATCCCACAGGGGCTATTGTAGTCAATTGTACCACTGATGAAGGATGACTGCAGAGCCACAATGACCTCCCCTTATGTAGATCTGACAACCTTCATGATTAGGTGGGTATATGGTATGCTTCTGTAAACACTACAGCACATGTTTGTCCAATGCAGGATATCTATCACCTTGTGTCCCCAGGTCTCTCATTACATGTTAACTACATAATGGGTTAACACCTATGTGGTAATTGGTGGGCACTTACTGTATATACATGGGGGTTGACTATACACTTTTCTGCAATTAGCTTGCTGACATGGCTATGGCACCAGTTGTCTGTTTCTATGTGGCCCTTTTGTGGGATGCTTGTGTCAGCTGGTGGATCATATGTGGTGAGCAGTTTGTAGTCCTCTGCAAACATATTCAGACACAGTCCTTCCATGTTTGCCTGTACCTCTGGGACATATATACCAGACGAGGGAGATCCCAGGACCAAGCTTTGTGGGACGCCAGTTATATCTGGTTTGTAGTCTGACATGGCTGCAGCATGTCTGACCATGTCTGTTCTGTCCTTGGTCTGGTTTGCAACCCCTCTACTGACATAGGGGTTTATATTTAAGCTGGTGAGCTTATCTATAATGAACATGTAGGGTATTGTATAGAAGCCTTTGCAAGGTCCAGCTACGCTGTGTGGACTACATTGCCCTCATCAATGACCTTAATGACTGTTTCAATTGAGTCAGACATGTTTAGGGGCAGGATCTGCACTTAACAAAGCCACACTGGGTAGGGTCCGGTGTCAGTAGGTCCCCAATATCTTTATGTCTGTGGTACATGCTGATCCTTTCCATAGCTGTGCAGACCGAGCTTCTCAGGATTCTGGGGTAGTAGTTTTCAGTATCCATTCAGGCAACACCTTTGTTGAGAAGGACCACTGTTGTTGTACACTGCTCTTTGGGTACATATTCTGTGGTAAGGCTGACATTGAGCAGTAGTGTGATTTGGCATTCCATTCATCTTGGAGTCCATGTTGCACTAAGCCCAGGACACCATATCATACCATTGCTGCTGTGTGTTTTGCTTTGTAGATGCTGGCTGTTACCTCAGCATCTGCAATGTCAGGGGGCCAGCAGTCTGCTGGGATAGATATTCTGCATTTGGGGGGGGGGGGTTTGCACTGCACCTGTCAGGATGTATGTTGGCAATATGTGTGTGTCTTTGTGATATTTGTGTGATTCAGAGCATATGTGTGAATTCCCAACATGGTTCCTACCATCAGTTGTGAAAGCCTTGGGATTATCCTTAGTGTCCTGTACAATTTGTATCTTCATAGGTTCATAGGTTCATACTAGGCTATCCACCCTAGGGCATTTGTTAGCCTAGCCAGAGTGTGTGTGGCTTTTGCCACCCCTTGCTATGTGAATATTATGGCCATTTATGATTGGCTTTGCTGTGCCTCTGTCTGGACATGACACAGTGAAGACCCCCAGTGTAACTCTACAATCATCCATCCACTTGGCAAGATTCCTGTTGAAGAGTGTCAGTGAGGGGCTCTGCCTAACATGGAGTGGGATTCTGGTCCAGGGTGTGGGGAGCCTCTGGATTATGTATCTGTCCCACCAGCACATCCTATTTCATTATCTGTTGAGGTTGACATCTCTCACTCTCACAGCTCCATGGCTTTGAGTTTTCTGGGGTGGAGCATGTCCATTACTCCTGTGTTGGGCATGGCCTTCTACAACAGGCATGCAATGCCTCTGTGTACGCAGTATGTGACTGCATTCAGCTGGGGTGTCTACAGCCAGGCAGCATATGACATATATTTGAGACCCTTTATCCTCTTGGTGAGGTACCTTTGAGGTCTTTCTAACTGCTGCAGGTGTCAGGTAAGGTACATCCCATATGAGGCATTGTACTAGATTATGGGTGTGATAAGAGAACAGTATAGGGGCACAATGACCTCTGTTGACGTAGATGTGAATCCTTTCCTAATACGGTGTCAAATGTAGACAGTCTTCCTAGCCACATTGGCAATGTGGGTGTCACATAACAGGTTACTGTCCACTTGTGTCCCTAGGTCCCTGGTTACTCCTTCCATACATAATGGTTTTCCACCTATGTGGTAATTTGTGGTACCTTGTTTGGTATTTGGTGGGACATTCATACTGTCCAGTGTCTTCAGGATGGCTGGGTGGGGTTCCTGTGTGTGAGAGTGTGGTCTGTAGCATGCTACAGACTGTACAGCAGTCTTGCCTACAGTTAGTTGCACATGGGTGGACTCCAATGCCTTGTGCATTGTCAGTTACCTGGACGTATGGGTTTCTGTGCTGAATATGGATACTCACCCTCCTTTTATGTTTTGTTCCAGGTTTTGGGGCCATGACACATGATATGTGGTATAACCTGGTAGTGCTGGTGTGCTGTCAGGAGGCTTGCAGCAGGTTTCTGTCACTGCACAGACATCGATGTTCTCCATACTGGGGATGGCCTTGGGAGCATGCATATTGGGGTTTACACATCTGGCATTGGTCAGCATTACCCTTATGTTTCTTTCCACTTATGTTTTCTAGGGTGGTGGGTCAGTCTTTTCAGCCTTGCCTACAAAAGGCTCTATGGAGGTGGCAAAGGCCTTATCCAATATCCAGACGCCCAGGGGTAACAGGTGCAAGCCATCCCAAGAACAGCTGCGTGGCTTGTCAAGCATGACATCCCAAGCAGATAGACATTGGATCCCCTTGGAATGACACCAGTAAGTGTGCCACTTGCTATGACTGATCATTCCGTGTTTGTACTGTGGCATTATTCTTGGTAAGGGTAGGATGCTGCAAACGGTGAGTGTCATACCAGCCTGGACTACATAATCAGAGAGCTCATCTATGTCTCTTTTCATGTAGTCTAGGGAGGTACATCTCAGGTCATTCACACCAGCATGGACTATGACTGCATCATATTTCTACTTGCTTTGGAGTGACTTGCATACTTCTGTTATGTGGCGTATTGTGGCAGCCTACAGGCAGCTTACTGTACCCTTTCCCTTGTTCAGTCTGGTGTGCGGGACAGCAGTGTGTCTGACTATGGAGTCACCTGTTACAACTGTATCAGGCATGTTGTTTCTCCTTCTGGCCTGTGACTGTTTGGCTCACCAGCTTTGTGTACTATGTGTTGCATGTGCTATGTTTGGAGGTTGTTTGATTGGGTGTCTGCTTTAGAAGCCTCTGTTGGTGTGCTGTGCTTGTAATTTGTGCCTCCGGGAATGTTTTTCTGTGTTTATGTGTTTGGTTTGCAGTTGTGATAGGTCTATGTGGGACTGTGTTTGTGGTGTGTGTGGTTACCTTCTCCTCCTGACTAGTTTTGGGAGTACTGAGTTGAGGGAGCTCAGCCTCCAGTTTGGATAGATGGTTGCATCTCTCACATATATTTGTATTTCTTGGTGGAGTTGGGGGTTGTCTGTGTACTTGGGGCAGGTGTAACATTGCCTCAGGATTCACAGATTCAACTTTTTGTGGCTGGCCTTAGTGGATTGTATGTGTGGACAGATTTTATTGCCATACTACTGATCAGTGATTACTTCATTGTTTATGTTTGCTCTATTATGTAGTAGCTTCCTCATTCTCTTGCATGGTTTGGTTATGGCTGGTGTCCACCATGCCAGATGCCTGCGTGTATGGCATTGTGTCTTGTTTTAATTTAGGATTACCTAATCCAAGCATTCCTGGCAGTGTTCATGGAATGGCTGTATTACAGGTTCTGAGGTGTGGCCCATATTTTGCATCTGCACAGGACCTTTAATGGATTCCACATCAGTTTGGAGGAGTGCAAATATTGCTTTACACATGTTTTCCACTGTGGTTTTCTGGCCAGGGACTGTGGTCAGGATTTGTATATCCAGTGTGATTACTCTATGGTCTGGTTTTACCAGTAAGCAATACACTTCTCGTCTTGCCATCCAGTACCCATGTTGCTGATTATCACATCCAGTATGCTTACCCCTCTTGTGGGAGTGGTACATTGTTCCTGGGCCTTTTGGTTTATGGATTCTATGAATTTTTGCCCTACACTGTTGGAGCTAGTATAATGCTCCCAGTCTATGTCTGGGTATTTTCAGTCACCCAATATAATGTGGTTTGGAGGACTTGATATATTCATGTATTCCAGCATAGGCCAGGTGCAGTTCCTGGTGTTGGGACAGTAGTCTGTAGCAGGCTATAAACTGGGGGGCAGTTTTAGCCACTGTTACTTGACCATGGCTAGTCCATGCTGCGTTTTGTTGTGGTACCAACATGGGGATGTGGTTATCCTTGACAATTCTTGCTAGTCACCCTCCTTTTGTAGCTTGTTCCATGTTTTGAGGCTGTACAGCACAGTATGAGGTGTAACCTGGTAGTGTTAGGGTGCTGTCGTGAGCCCTGACTCAGTTTTCTGTTACAGCGCAGATATCAACATTCTCCAT